>NC_138768.1:707495372-707780372 GCF_965119305.1 Pelophylax lessonae
GTTCAAGGTTCCCCTCAAAAAAGAGTGAAGGTCTTTAAATTTCTCACATGAAAGCAAACAGATATCGTCTTCAGGAAACCCACTTTTCCTCCTCTCCATCCAAGATATTTTGACGCTCAATATCCCCAGGTGTTTCTGGCCAATAGTTTAACTAAACAGCAGGGGATATTAATTGCATTCTGTAAATCCACTCCCTTTCGCTGAACTAAACAGATAGCGGATCCAAATGGTAGGTACCTCCTTCTCCAGGGTCTCCTTCAGGATACTGAAGTTACTTTAATGAGTTATTAAGCCCCAAACTCTAACCCAGGGCCTTTCCTGACCCATGTCTGCTCCCTTTTAATGTCTCATGCAAGAGGTACTCTCCTCCTGGCAGGGGATTCTAATGTTGTGCTAAACCCAACTACGGACAAATACCCCTCTGAGAGAACAGCTGTGTCGTCTGATGCTAAGAGATTCGTTTCCTCTCTGCGCTCTTCTGACCTAGTGGACCTATGGAGGGAAATGCATCCAAGTGGCAGGAACTTTACTCATTACTCCCATCCCCACTGTTCTCACTCCTGCATAGATCATGTGTTTATGCTATGGCAACATCTCCCTCTGGTACATTCTGTATATATCTTAGCTGTTCCTTGGTCAGATCACGACCCGCTTTTGGTGGAATGCCAGGCACTTTTGTGTAAGCCTCGTCACTCCCCCTTGGATTATGACTCCATCCTATCCTTTAAAGACATTCAAACTGACCTCTTACAGGCATCTACTGAATACTTTACTCTTAATATTGGTCCGGTTTCTTCCCCAGTGACTCTGTGGGAAGCATATAAAGCAGTCTTGAGGGGTCGTATTATCCAAATTGCATCAAAACGCAAAAAAGAACGGCAAAAACTACCGCCCATAAACAATCTCCTACTTCTGCCAACCGCAAACTATTGCCCCAATGCCGCGCTGAGCTAGACTTGTGTCTTACAGACAAAGCGGAAAGAACCCTACACTGTCTCGCCAACTATGGTATGCCAAAGCAAACAAACTGAACGCAATGCTGGCCAATAGGTTGTGGACTTTTACTCCTAAATTGACCCCTTTTACCTTATGCACACGGCATAATATCCTTACTAGCAATCCCTTTTGGTTTTGGAGGAATTTCGCTATCGTCTTGCCAACCTTTATTTGGCCCCTGCGCATGCTAATGCACAAGATATGTATAGAATTTATTGGAAGGTTGGGAAGGAAGGATTTTCCGGCACATAAATTCTTAAAAAATCAATTTTATTCAAATAACATAACACAAAAATCAATCATGAAAAACACACAAAACATATAAACAAACAAAACAGAAGATATTGATTAAAAATTGACTGGAGCCAAAATGGGTTAACCAGTCAGAAATGAATAACATACAGCAGTTCTATTTGATGTAATCATACACATATTCATATTATTAGTCACATAATGCGACTACATGTACATATTTATATACTTAGAAACGTGATGACAGAAATTAGTAGTACGCTTGATCAGGTTGCTCTACATGTTTCGCCTCATAAAGAAGCTTCGTCTGGAGCCTGCTTGTGATCAAAGAAAATGATTCTATATAGGATAGAAACATACAGAGTTACTGATGGTATAGGTAGTTTTCAAACTTTGTATTATAATAATGAACATCTAAAATCAGAGAACTACATGCATGTTCATAGTGGTGTATCCAGTCACCGGCTGGGTCAGTGCAAACCAGGCGAGCGGCTTAACTCCATGGGCGCAATGGGCAGTGCATCCCGGAGGTCACCCATAGAATCACATGTGGGGGGCCATGCAGTGCTTATTTTATCTATTGGATATAAGGAGGTGGTATATATACCAAAAAATAGCTGGGTACATACATACCTGTATAATTGTTATGCAGGACAACTGTCACCGCAGACAAATGGTAATGAATAACGAAGGGACAATCATGGATAGGTACAGAGCTCGGTATATATAGAGAGAAGATTAACCCAGGGGTAGTGGAGCCTGGGAGCCACCTGGATAAGGATGTAATAGCATACCCATTAGTACTAGTGTTAGGTAATATATATTGTCTATAAGGACTTATAGAAGGTTGTAGAGCCATAAGTAAGTATATAGGTGAATCGTGATGAAAGACTGATATACACCTCCCAAGAAAAACCGTGTGGAGACATATAGGAGTAAACAAGTACACACAGTAGTATCTTACCAAACAAATTGTACTATGGAAGCATCTCTCCATATATTACATGGAGGAAGGCCATGTGGATATGCCAACAGGTGTTAGTATGTCAAAATCCTAGGTAGATATAAATAAACTCTTTAGGGTATATTCTATAAGTTTCAAAGGGTCAGAGAAGGGATATTTAGACTTGCCGAATAAAGATGGCGTATAGAGGTGGTGTATACCTTTCATTGGCTCTGTCCTAAAGTTCCATGATGTCTCCCCCGGATGGGGAACCGCCGCCATATTGAGGCCAGCGTGTATGGCCTCTTTATAGCGTGGACCCCAAGCGGCTCGTCAATGACATCGCCGCCTCGGCCACGCCCACGCGACGTACCCACATATGACCCGAGCGATCACATGGGTCGCATCGGGAAAACGCGGGTACGTATAGCGGGAACAGGCGTGTGCATGGGACACGTGGTGTCCCTGCATCCGCCCATTATGCCGCAGGAAATGCGCACCGGAAGTGCGTCACCTCACTGCGGCTTGTCTGGCCGCACATGTGTCAAAGGGGGAAAAAACCGAGGAAGCATGCCCAGCGCCACCCATGGTCGTCGCCCGCATAGCAAGCAAACCCCAGTCCGTGACTAAAAGTGGATCACCACTACAGCGAACCAAGCAAAATAAGGAAATAAACAGAAAAAAGGAAAACATATAATTAATTATAACAATTCTAATTATAAAATTTGTCAATCAGCGTACCTAATTGTCACCATACAAAATGCAGTAATAGCTTTGAAATATAACAATTTGAAAATGTTATAATAATAATAACAAGCATTGTGTTAGTTATATAAAAAATACCAAAAGTAATGAAATAAATCAAATACAAAGAATAATATTGGGCCAATGAAAGGGAAGCTTATGTTTGGAATTAAAAAAAGATTATTTTTATGGTATATTTTGGATTTGAGTGAAAGGATATACTCATAGACCGTGACCAGAGAAACAAACAAAGGACATATACATAGACTAGAATATTATCTAGGGATATTGGAACACGTACCCCCAGATGAGTTAGCCATTTAAAGGTTAAAGCTATAGAAAGGGTTTATATGATAACATCTCATTGATTCCTGGCCTCTGAGTGGCATTTAGTCGTTCGATCCAGAGGGTTTCCCTCTGGAGGATCCGTTTATCCCAGTTACCCCCTCGGGGATCTTGGGGGATAATCTCCAAGACAAAGAACCTAGCCTTCTTAGGGTTGAATCTATGGTGAAGATCTATGTGTCTACTCACTGGTGTGAGCATTTTCCCCCCGGCTGATACATAGACATGGTCTTTTATCCGTTGTCGTAGTTCTCTAATTGTCTTTCCGACATAGAAGATACCACAGGCGCAGTACATTAAATACACTACGCCTCGGGTATTGCAATCTGCCCTAAAGTTAGGTCTTAACATTTCCCCATTGGGTAATGGATATTGTGTAGCTTCTTCAACCCAGGGGCAGAACTCACACCGTCTGCATTTATATGTACCTCTAGGAGATTTAGATTTGGTTTTCGATGGTTCATAGTGGCTAGACATAAGATGGTCTCTCAATGATGTTGTACGTTTGAAAACTATTTGGGGATAATCCGTAATGTATTTTTTGATAGTAGAATCGTTATGGAGTATGTGCCATTGTTTTTGTAGAATGGATCGTAAAATATCTGTATGTACAGAGTATTTTGTGATGAATTTGACAGTTTGTTGAGTAGGAACTGTTTTTTTGCGAAACAGCAAATCATTCCTATTATGTTCTGCAGCTCGATTGAATGCGTCTCTGAGTGTGCGTTTACTGTAACCTCTAATTTTCAGACGATCACGGAGTGAGTTTGCTTGTTTTCTAAAATCAGAATCAGACGTACAATTACGTCTAAGACGAGCATATTGAGCATACGGGATGCTACGAATTAATGCCGGGGGGTGTGCACTGGAGGCATGAAGAATAACATTCCCTGCGGTTTCCTTTCGGTACAGGTCCGTACTCAAATGTCCATTTGCTAGTTTATGCACTGTAAGGTCCAAAAATGTGACCTGTGATGAATTGATCGTACTTGTTAGTTTTAGGTTAAAAGTATTAGAGTTAAGTGCTGTAATGAATTCATCTAGCATAGATCTGGACCCTGTCCATATCACAAATATGTCGTCTATGTATCTAAGCCATACGGCTACATAGACGAAATATTCGGACAAAACATCAGCAGATGTGATATATCGTTCCCACCCCCCCAGGTACAGGTTGGCGTAAGCCGGTGCGCAACAAGTGCCCATGGTCACGCCCTGTACCTGGAGGTAGTGGGAACCATTGAAGACAAAGCAGTTATGTCTAAGAATATAAGAAAGTAATTGTAACAAAAATTCACAAAAAGGCCAAGTTCGATGATTCTGTTCATATAGAAAGGTACGTATCGTCTCGATGCCCTGCTCGTGAGGGATGCTGGAGTATAATGCCTCAACATCCAAAGTCACGAGCAGGGCATCGAGAGGAACGACCATATCATTCAATGTTTTAAGAAAATCAAGTGTGTCCTTGATGTAGGATGGAAGACTAATTACATGTGGTAACAAAAAAAAGTCAAGGTATCTGCTAGCATTTTCCGTTAGACTCCCAATGCCGGAGACAATGGGTCGACCAGGTGGAGATGTAAGGTTTTTGTGTGTTTTAGGTAAGGCGTAAAACGTCGCTTGTCTGGGGAAGCGGTTATTCAAAAAGTCATATGTGTCTTGATCAATTAGAGCTGATTGGTATGCCCATCCGATCAGCTCAAGGTATTCAGTTTTGAAATTGGAAGTTAATGACGAAGCAATTTTTTTATACCAGTTGGAATTGGTTAATATATCAAGGCACATTTGTTCATAAAATTGCTTTGTCATCAAAACCACATTCCCACCTTTATCTGACGTTTTGATGACTAGGTCAGGGTGGTTTTTTAATCTGGTTAGTATTTGCAGTTGTTGGTATGAAAGATTACTTTGTTTTTTGTCTAATTGGCATCTTTTTATTTCTCCAACACAAGTTGTTAGAAACGCCCATATATTTGGGTTACTAGTTAAATCTGGAAAATTAGTTGATTTTGGTTTAAATTTCGTAGAGTAAATTGCTGAAGAGTTGGGTTGGGATCCCTGACTCGGGCATTGGGAGTCCAAGGGAGTACTTTCTTCGAGTAATAAAATAAGATCACGTAGTGTACGGAATTCCTGCATAGTAAAATGCTTGATACTTTCTGACAATTCCCTTTCCTGCTGCTCTCTTTTTCTATCTGGGTCAAAAAGGTAACGATATGTTAGTTTTCTAGCAAAAAGATATAGGTCTTTAATGGTTTCATACTTATTAATAGATGTTGATGGGCAAAATGTAAGTCCTAGTTCAAGTATTTGTTGTTCCTCCTTTGTAAAAGTATAAGGGGTTAAATTTATAATGGACAATTTTAGGTTGGGGGGTTGAGAAGTAACCCCCCCTGAAAATTTGGTGCTTGTGGTTGATGAAAGTGTGCATCTAGTGTCGTTTGTTTAGATAATTGAGGGTTCAGTGATGGTGGGGGAAAGGAAGTTAGTGCATTGGATTGTGAACTTTGAACTTGTAAATTAGTGATAGAGCCTTGTAAGGCTGGTGTATTCGCATTTGTATTTTGTGTGGGTTGCAACATTTGGGCAGCCTGAAGAGCCAGCGCCCCCAAATATGGGTCTGGTGCTTCCAGAAAGTCTGGTGTGTTAGTGCTGAGTGAACATAATAGGAATGATTTGCTGTTTCGCAAAAAAACAGTTCCTACTCAACAAACTGTCAAATTCATCACAAAATACTCTGTACATACAGATATTTTACGATCCATTCTACAAAAACAATGGCACATACTCCATAACGATTCTACTATCAAAAAATACATTACGGATTATCCCCAAATAGTTTTCAAACGTACAACATCATTGAGAGACCATCTTATGTCTAGCCACTATGAACCATCGAAAACCAAATCTAAATCTCCTAGAGGTACATATAAATGCAGACGGTGTGAGTTCTGCCCCTGGGTTGAAGAAGCTACACAATATCCATTACCCAATGGGGAAATGTTAAGACCTAACTTTAGGGCAGATTGCAATACCCGAGGCGTAGTGTATTTAATGTACTGCGCCTGTGGTATCTTCTATGTCGGAAAGACAATTAGAGAACTACGACAACGGATAAAAGACCATGTCTATGTATCAGCCGGGGGGAAAATGCTCACACCAGTGAGTAGACACATAGATCTTCACCATAGATTCAACCCTAAGAAGGCTAGGTTCTTTGTCTTGGAGATTATCCCCCAAGATCTCCGAGGGGGTAACTGGGATAAACGGATCCTCCAGAGGGAAACCCTCTGGATCGAACGACTAAATGCCACTCAGAGGCCAGGAATCAATGAGATGTTATCATATAAACCCTTTCTATAGCTTTAACCTTTAAATGGCTAACTCATCTGGGGGTACGTGTTCCAATATCCCTAGATAATATTCTAGTCTATGTATATGTCCTTTGTTTGTTTCTCTGGTCACGGTCTATGAGTATATCCTTTCACTCAAATCCAAAATATACCATAAAAATAATCTTATTTTAATTCCAAACATAAGCTTCCCTTTCATTGGCCC
The DNA here is from genome assembly GCF_965119305.1 of Pelophylax lessonae. Classification (NCBI taxonomy): domain Eukaryota; kingdom Metazoa; phylum Chordata; class Amphibia; order Anura; family Ranidae; genus Pelophylax; species Pelophylax lessonae. The sequence continues at coordinate 707,502,211 of NC_138768.1, forward strand.
AATATTATTCTTTGTATTTGATTTATTTCATTACTTTTGGTATTTTTTATATAACTAACACAATGCTTGTTATTATTATTATAACATTTTCAAATTGTTATATTTCAAAGCTATTATTGCATTTTGTATGGTGACAATTAGGTACGCTGATTGACAAATTTTATAATTAGAATTGTTATAATTAATTATATGTTTTCCTTTTTTCTGTTTATTTCCTTATTTTGCTTGGTTCGCTGTAGTGGTGATCCACTTTTAGTCACGGACTGGGGTTTGCTTGCTATGCGGGCGACGACCATGGGTGGCGCTGGGCATGCTTCCTCGGTTTTTTCCCCCTTTGACACATGTGCGGCCAGACAAGCCGCAGTGAGGTGACGCACTTCCGGTGCGCATTTCCTGCGGCATAATGGGCGGATGCAGGGACACCACGTGTCCCATGCACACGCCTGTTCCCGCTATACGTACCCGCGTTTTCCCGATGCGACCCATGTGATCGCTCGGGTCATATGTGGGTACGTCGCGTGGGCGTGGCCGAGGCGGCGACGTCATTGACGAGCCGCTTGGGGTCCACGCTATAAAGAGGCCATACACGCTGGCCTCAATATGGCGGCGGTTCCCCATCCGGAGGAGACATCATGGAACTTTAGGACAGAGCCAATGAAAGGTATACACCACCTCTATACGCCATCTTTATTCGGCAAGTCTAAATATCCCTTCTCTGACCCTTTGAAACTTATAGAATATACCCTAAAGAGTTTATTTATATCTACCTAGGATTTTGACATACTAACACCTGTTGTCATATCCACATGGCCTTCCTCCATGTAATATATGGAGAGATGCTTCCATAGTACAATTTGTTTGGTAAGATACTACTGTGTGTACTTGTTTACTCCTATATGTCTCCACACGGTTTTTCTTGGGAGGTGTATATCAGTCTTTCATCACGATTCACCTATATACTTACTTATGGCTCTACAACCTTCTATAAGTCCTTATAGACAATATATATTACCTAACACTAGTACTAATGGGTATGCTATTACATCCTTATCCAGGTGGCTCCCAGGCTCCACTACCCCTGGGTTAATCTTCTCTCTATATATACCGAGCTCTGTACCTATCCATGATTGTCCCTTCGTTATTCATTACCATTTGTCTGCGGTGACAGTTGTCCTGCATAACAATTATACAGGTATGTATGTACCCAGCTATTTTTTGGTATATATACCACCTCCTTATATCCAATAGATAAAATAAGCACTGCGTGGCCCCCCACATGTGATTCTATGGGTGACCTCCGGGGTGCACTGCCCATTGCGCCCATGGAGTTAAGCCGCTCGCCTGGTTTGCACTGACCCAGCCGGTGACTGGATACACCACTATGAACATGCATGTAGTTCTCTGATTTTAGATGTTCATTATTATAATACAAAGTTTGAAAACTACCTATACCATCAGTAACTCTGTATGTTTCTATCCTATATAGAATCATTTTCTTTGATCACAAGCAGGCTCCAGACGAAGCTTCTTTATGAGGCGAAACATGTAGAGCAACCTGATCAAGCGTACTACTAATTTCTGTCATCACGTTTCTAAGTATATAAATATGTACATGTAGTCGCATTATGTGACTAATAATATGAATATGTGTATGATTACATCAAATAGAACTGCTGTATGTTATTCATTTCTGACTGGTTAACCCATTTTGGCTCCAGTCAATTTTTAATCAATATCTTCTGTTTTGTTTGTTTATATGTTTTGTGTGTTTTTCATGATTGCTTTTTGTGTTATGTTATTTGAATAAAATTGATTTTTTAAGAATTTATGTGCCGGAAAATCCTTCCTTCCCAACCTTCCAATAAATTCTATGCAAAATTTGAGTATTGGCACCTTTAACAGTAACTTAGATGCTCAGATGGCTGCTATCTGACTGCATTATTATCAAACGGCACAAGATATGTAGTTTTTTGCAATGCATCTCATTGCCCACTTTATCCCCTATGCATAAGGCTCTTATGGATCACGACATCCAAGAATCTGAGGTTTTGCAATGCATTAAGGAATTGAAGGCAGGCAAGAAGCCGGGCCCGGACGGCTTCACTGCTTTATACTATAAGAAATGTGCTGCAGTTTTGGCTCCCCCTTTAACAGCAATTTTTAATGTGGTTAAAAACAGACGGCCTCTAGCCCCAGACCTTTTAACAGCCAATATTGTTATGCTACCAAAACCGGACCGGGATCATTCCTCCTGGGCTAACTTCCGCCCCATATCCCTCATCAATATTGACATGAAACTTCTTACTAAAAGCCTAGCCACCCACTAATAGCGGGCGACGCTATTAGAAGGGTTATACAATTAAAGCACTTTGCCCATCAGCGTTCAATACCTTCTATGCTGCTGTCACTGGACATGACCAAAGCCTTTGACACTTTATCTTGGCCTTACCTCTTGACTGTGCTCCATCATTATGGCTTTGGCTCGTCTTTTTTGACCTGGCTGGCGGTTCTTTATGATTCCCCCAAAGCCAAGATTAAATATTACGGGTTTGAATCCTCTCTTTTTCCCATCAGAAGAGGTACCCGACAGGGGTGCCCATTATCCCCCCTCTTATTTATCCTGGCCCTAGAACCCCTAGCTGAAGCCATCCGCTCCCACGCTGACATTTCAGGTATTGAGGTAGCGGGGTCGATGCACAAAATTTCCCTGTTTGCGGATGACATTTTATTATCCCTCACAACCCCTAGAATTTCCTTGCCCAACCCTCTAACCCTCTTGGACTCGTTCGCTGTCTTTTCTGGTCTTCATATAAACCCCACCAAATCAAAAGCGATGTCAGTTACTCTGCCCCCTGCTGAACTGGAGGCCATTAAAGCGGCCTTCCCATTTTAATGGTGTTCAACCCTGCCTTATCTAGGGGTTAAACGTTCCCCCACATATGATGACCTATATACTGTCAATTACCCACCTCTTCTTTGACAGCTGACTGATATGCTCTCCTCCTGGTCCCACTTGTCGATGTCTTGGTTCGGCAGAATTACTGCTGTTCGCATGACTTACATGCCGAAGCTATTGTATTATTTCCGTGTGTTACCGGTTCCGATCCCCTCACACATCTTGCGTATCCATCAGCGTAAAATCCTGAAATGTATTTAGGGTACTTCCTGACCCCGCATCAATAAGAGAGTTATGTATGCCAGTAGGATTTCTGGATTTTTTTCAGTCCCTAATTTGCATGCCCACTATACTGCGGCATCTATAACCCCATTGTCTCATCTGCACGATACTTTTCAAATACCACTATGGACCACGATTGACCTCGTAGATTCTCACCCGATTCCTCTCTCCTCAATACCTTGGCTCCCTTCAAAGCACCGTCCGACGAATCTACAACCGTGCTTACCTTATTCTCTCCGTTTGTGGGACTCTGTTAAATATTCTTATTTCCCCCATCTGCCTCTACTGCCTCTCATTCCTTGCCCCATGTTCCAGCCTGGCTATGTTAACCCTCGGCAATTTTCCTGGTGGACGGACCACGGTTTCGTGGATATTCATTCACTGTTCACCCCTACTAAAATACTCCCCTTTGGCGCTCTTAAAACTTCCCATGATATCCCCTACGTAAACATTAAAGATATCTTCAGCTCTAACTCTTCCTCCAACAATTTATCAAATCCAAACCTCTGCCCTACACATTGACACCCTTCGAGAGCCTCTGTAGGGCAAGACCTCACTCGCCGGGACTCATATCGCTCCTTTATGCCTCTATTACCTCCGGTTTCCACTTATCATTCGCAGTGGGAAAATGAGTTGGGAAGGCGGTTAGAGAAGGAAGATTGGAAACATATGACAGCTGCTCTTTCGAAGTGTTCTCGTAATGTACTGATCTAGGAAAATGCCTATAAGGTGTTCTACAGATGGTATTACACCCCTGCTAGGTTGGCCAGGTTTATACCAACATATTCTCCCCTGTGCTTCTGGGGATGCTCCCAGGAGGGGACTATGGCTCATATTTGGTGGACATGCCCCAAGGTTTGCAGACTATGGATCAGGGTCTACGCTCTGCTTCGCAATATTTTCCATATTAATTTGAAGAGAGACCCCTATGAGGACCTTTTATTTAAGCCAATACTTGAACTGTCTCATCAGCAACACTAATTGGCTCAGCATCTGTTTACTGCTATGAAATTGACTATTCTTGACTATTCTTGGAAGACCCCATTGCTTAGCTTCGAGGCGGTCAAAAACCGTATGAATGACATTCTGACCAATGAAAAATTGACCGCTATGGTTACTGTTTCACGCGATAAATTCCTTAAAGTATGGGACCCCTGGACGTAGTATATTACTCCATCCAGATTCCATGCAACACTCTTTTCTATTTAGCTGACCCCTGGGCGCTTACCCCGCAGGACCCACCCTTCCTCTTCCCCTTGCCCCCTCTTCTCACCCTCCTCTCTGCTCGTTCAATCTTTCTTTCCTTTTTCTTTCTCTTCCTCCGTCTCTGTGTCTTGTCTGTGTTGACATGCCTCTGCATTCTATGCCGAATGAACATGTCTACCTATAATTAATGGAACCTATTCTAATATTGTTGCTTTTTCCCTCTTTTTTTTTTTAATTGCTCTTCACACCCATTGAAGGGAATGTACACATTTATGCTATCTGTGTATGGGAGACGGTTCGTCTCCATTCTCATGACTTTCTTTAAACTTATACACCTGCTTACAATGACTCATGTTTTGTTATGCATTCCTGTTTGTTCTTCATTAAGTTTCTTGTTTATGTGTTCCATTTTTCATTGTATTCACTCGTATGGCCTTGTTGTATACTTATGCTCACTATACAATAAAAACTTTTGTAAAAGAATATTTGGAGATGCTTTACAATCTTGTATATCACTTTAGAGATATCCTATTCATAGTATGTATATCATTTGTGTGGAGGATAGATAATTACAGAGTATTTATATTTATGCATATATGGGCTTTAGAGGATCTACAGTATACTATGTGGAAGATATGCATACTATATTACCTATTACTATTTTGTCATCACACACCATCTATATAAATATCATTGTAGTGTTCATATTGGATTCCATTTTCACTTTATATACATGCTACATTGTTTCAGCTGCATCTCCTTTTAGGGTTGTCCTGGATTGGTCTGTACTTGTCAGAATGCGGCAAAGCACTTTTTTATTATCTTTGTTTTTAACCTATCTGGCTTATTGTACAGTGTATAATGTGAGTATGGATGTTTTTATAACCTGATGGATAATAGTCCTTTATATTCTGTGCCTAAAAACGTTGAATTAAATTGTAGATACATTATACCTGCTACACCCCTAAAGAAGACATTTCCAAAATGCATTGGGTCTGTCCTGGTCTGGGGAGAGTGTTGACAATTATAACACCTTAGATATTTTAAAAACAGCCCAACTTTCGACTGTTGGGTATTTTGTTAATACATGTTATTATTCTTCTTCTTATTTTTATGGCCAGAAAATTTTTGGACACTAACTCCTCCTAGACCGTTCAAGCTACATACTCCAAACTCGGCACAGACCTTCATACTGTTCTGACTCGGTGTGCTATATCTTTTCAGACTGGTTTGAGTTACGGTTTTCCTAAAAATTAAAATTAAAAACCCAAAAAATGCCCATAGACTTTCATTGACAGGATGTTCAGATGACCCAAGCTCCAAATCCCATTAGACTCAATCAAGCTTTGATGCCAATCAATGTAAACTCATTCAAACTCATCTAATCTATCTATCTATCGATCGATCTTTAAACCTTTTCGATCGATCGATCTTCAAACCTTTTCGATCGATCGATCTTCAAACCTTTTCGATCGATCTTCAAACCTTTTCGATCGATTGATCTTCAAACCTTTTCTATCGATCGATCGATCTTCAAACCTTTTCTATCGATCGATCGATCTTCAAACCTTTTCGATCGATCGATCATCAAACCTTTTCGATCGATCGATCAATCTTCAAACCTTTTCGATTGATCGATCTTCAAACCTTTTCGATCGATCGATCGATCTTCAAACCTTTTCAATCGATCGATCGATCTTCAAACCTTTTCTATCGAACGATCGATCTTCAAACCTTTTCGATCGATCGATCTTCAAACCTTTTCTATCTATCGATCGATCTTCAAACCTTTTCTATCTATAGATCGATCTTCAAACCTTTTCTTTTTATCGATCTATCTTCAAACCTTTTCTATCGATCGATCGATCTAAACTTTTCAAACTTTCTGGTCAGGCTTTTTCAAGCCAACTTAAAGTGTGTCTCGACAAACTTTTTTTTTCTAGTTTATATTAATATTGTTTCATTATATATATATATATATGTGTGTATAAAAATGACAATTAAACAAAACTATACACTGTTATGCAATAAACTCTGCAAATAAAGATGTGGTCGGGTCCTTGATTACACAGAAATAAAGTTCCTGGTCTTGAATAGCTGCTTGATGATGTAAAGATAAAACTGAGGGTGGCTGAGACACAGGTGTCAAATGTGATTCAGTCAGCTTGTGTTGAAGTGTAACTAAACCCTTTACTTAAAAAATTTATTTTTTTAAAATTAAACAAGCTGGCATTCTGTTTGTGTGTGTGTGTGTGTGTGTGTGTGGGGGGGGGGGGGGGGATGAGTTGCTGGGCCTTTTAAGATTACTTGTCGTAAAAACAGTGTCTGACAGACATCCACATTGAGGCCTTGGCACACAGCTTTCTGTACAGGAACACACCATAGTTGCGAGTGCAGGGCCCTTTTAGCAGCTACCAATCCAGTGAAGTCAATTGAAGGCATCACTGGAGGCATTCCTGGCTTCACAGGCTGAAAATGCAAGTAAGTTGTGCATAGCAATGTCAACTCTCAGGAGTGTTCAGCACAGGATGACAACACGGTTTCTGTTTGAGTTTAATATTGTACAGTTTAAACATCTGCTAATCACTGGTGCAAAGCTTTCCTGGCTCCTGCAACAAAAAATAATAAATGCACATTTTTTTTTTTTTACCTGCAAAAAAATGTGCATTTATTTATTTATATATATTTTTTTAAAGCGAACTTATCCTTTAAGATAACTGATACCTATTATTGGTTAAGTTAACTTATTAAAAATGCAAGCTTGCTGGACCACTTACAGTGCCTTGCCAAAGTATTCGGCCCCCTTGAACTTTTCGACCCTTTGCCGCATTTCAGGCTTCAAACATAAAGATATAAAACTGTAATTTTTTTGTGAAGAAACAACAACAAGTGGGACACAATCATGAAGTGGAACGAAATTTATTGGATATTTCAAACTTTTTTTAACAAATAAAAAACTGAAAAATTGGGCGTGCAAAATTATTCAGCCCCCTTAAGTTAATACTTTGTAGCGCCACCTTTTGCTGCGATTACAGCTGTAAGTCACTTGGGGTATGTCTCTATCAGTTTTGCACATCGAGAGACTGAAATTTGTGCCCATTCCTCCTTGCAAAACAGCTCAAGCTCAGTGAGGTTGGATGGAGAGCATTTGTGAACAGCAGTTTTCAGTTCTTTCCACAGATTCTCGATTGGATTCAGGTCTGGACTTTGACTTGGCCATTCTAACACCTGGATATGTTTATTTGTGAACCATTACATTGTAGATTTTGCTTTATGTTTTGGATCATTGTCTTGTTGGAAGACAAATCTCCGTCCCATTCTCAGGTCTTTTGCAGACTCCATCAGGTTTTCTTCCAGAATGGTCCTGTATTTGGCTCCATCCATCTTCCCATCAATTTTAACCATCTTCCCTGTCCCTGCTGAAGAAAAGCAGGCCCAAACCATGATGCTGCCACCACCATGTTTGACAGTGGGGATGGTGTGTTCAGGGTGATAAACTGTGTTGCTTTTACGCCAAACATAACGTTTTGCATTGTTGCCAAAAAGTTCGATTTTGGTTTCATCTGACCAGAGCACCTTCTTCCACATGTTTGGTGTGTCTCCCAGGTGGCTTGTGGCAAACTTTAAACAACACTTTTTATGGATATCTTTAAGAAATGGCTTTCTTCTTGCCACTCTTCCATAAGGGCTAGATTTGTGCAGTATACGACTGATTGTTGTCCTATGGACAGAGTCTCCCACCTCAGCTGTAGATCTCTGCAGTTCATCCAGAGTGATCATGGGCCTCTTGGCTGCATCTCTGATCAGTCTTCTCCTTGTATGAGCTAAAAGTTTAGAGGGACGGCCAGGTCTTTGTAGTTTTGCAGTCGTCTGATAATCCTTCCCTTTCAATATTATCGCTTGCACAGTGCTCCTTGGGATGTTTAAAGCTTGGGAAATCTTTTTGTATCCAAATCTGGCTTTAAACTTCTCCACAACAGTATCTCGGACCTGCCTGGTGTGTTCCTTGTTCTTCAAGATGCTCTCTGAGCTTTAAACGGACTTCTGAGACTATCACAGTGCAGGTGCATTTATACGGAGACTTGATTACACACAGGTGGATTCTATTTATCATGATTAGTCATTTAGGTCAACATTGGATCATTCAGAGATCCTCACTGAACTTCTGGAGAGAGTTTGCTGCACTGAAAGTAAAGGTGCTGAATCATTTTGCACGCCCAATTTTTCAGTTTTTTATTTGTCAACAAAGTTTTAAATATCCAATAAATTTCGTTCCACTTCATGATTGTGTCCCACTTGTTGTTGATTCTTCACATTCTTTATGTTTGAAGCCTGAAATGTGGCAAAAGGTCGAAAAGCTCAAGGGGGCCGAATACTTTCGCAAGGCACTGTAGTTCTGAATTATAAAAAGTTTGCAGAAGAGACCTAAGTGCTCCCGAAATCTTGCATCTTTTCAACTTAAATCGATATTAAGCTCAAAAAATTAAAATGGATAGTGTTAGAGATGTTTGGCAAAAAAAAAAAAAAAACGCTAATCATCTGATAGAATAGAGGAAAAAAAAAATAATCTGCTACCCTAAACTTTTTACCTTGATAAAGGTTTGAGAGCAGTTTAGGTTACTGGATTTGATGCTGTATAACAGCAAATATAATGGCTCCCCAAAGACATTAATGGCAATACTGGTCTTTAGCAACACGGCACATCTAGTAGCATTGCTTTTTTTGGAGGTGGGGGTTGAGCAAACCTAGTAAATGTGAAATATTAAAGAAAAAATGTAAATTAATGACTTGAATACTACATTGCTGTTTTTTTCTTTTGCAAAAAAATTCATTGATGGGGTGCATCTATAGCATTCCACTCAAAAAAACGGCAAATGTTTCTGAAAAGGAAGTCCAGCAGCACTACCTGCATACTTTCTAATAGACTATGTTATAACACCAATTAAGATGTCATCCTGCTAGCAAAAAACAAAAGCAGCTCATCTGTAACTCATTTCAGTTGTTTTAGCACAGCAGCTGTGAGAAGACCTAACAAAGCATAGAATTTACAAATAATACCACCTGCTGGCTGCAAATGGTAAATATTAAATATTTGCTGCAAATGCAATATGCCATATTTACCTTAATAAAAAGACTTATACTATAGTTATTTTAGTGACGGGTATAATAAATAAATATGAAGAAATATATATATCAAATAGATTTAAAAATTAGATATGCCTTTCTGTAAGTATGGGTTCTTGAGAAAACAAAAATAATGGCTATGTTTTTAAAGGAAAGAAAAAAAAGATATTTGATTGCAAGGCAAAATTACGAAATCATAAATTCCTTTTTTAAAAAACAGATGGCAAAATATAAAACCAGGTTCAGCTGGAGGGCTCACATAATCCTGAAATCACAATATACACTGATTCAATTCAGTGTGCTACTCTGTGGCACAAGAAAATAAACAAAAGCTTGTAATAACAGCCTCTCCAGATCAAGGTTGGCAGTTCTGTATTGGTATACTATGAGGAGTGGTGTTAAAAGATAAAAACCCAACATTTGTGTTTGTCTGCCTTCAATCTCAGTTTCAAATGAAATGGCAGACAGGGTATTGCTAAAGAAGAAGAAAAAAAAATACAATGCCGCTACTAACAGTCACTACATTTGGTTTAGTGCTTCATTTAATGCTCATATTGTATTGTATTGAGGCATTAGAAATTCATGATGAGAGTCTATTTTAGCAGGGACCTGGACTGTAGAAACTGTGCCCTAAAGGGGTAGGCAGAGGACAAAGTACCAATTGTGCTTGGGGCCTTACTGCGGTTTATATTTTCCCCATTACTGAATTACCATGCATTGTTCTGCACTATGTCTCTGTATGGAGGTGGCCATCATGATAAAGGCCCAGTTTTGCTTCCTCTCCAGTAAGAATATCAGTTAGATGATCTCACACTACAGGCTGTGGCAGAGCATTACCCTGCCAGGGTCTAGAAAGACGTTATGACTCAGGTGGGTTAAGGGGCTACAAGGAGCTTGTTTCTTAGAGAGGAAACTGGATTTTCAGTTTCCTCAGTGTTTGGTAAAGTCTGTTTTGGGACCTGGAGTCTGGAGATTTCAAAGTGATCTGAGTGGGATGAAATCTCCAATCCTGGGTTCAGGTTTTCAGAACTACCAGCACACAAATTTGTCAGGTGTGTGTTGGGCTATTAGTAAAGACCTGACCATGGTTCTGGGCTCCACCCCGGCAGACAGAGAAGGTCTTTGCCCAGGAATCAGGAGGGCTTCACCAGAGCAGCAAAGGGGCTGCTAATTGTATGGTCCAAACATTGGTGGACAAGCAGCTTGTAGAAGACAGACAAGGGTCTGGAGTGTAAAGCCAGAGTAGCAATGCTGTAATTTCAATCCAGAAAGGCTGTATGTTTGTTTTTTGGATGGAAGACACATGCTGAACACCCCTGCGAGGGAAACTCCTGTTATGAAACTATTCTGAACTTTCTTTAGTCTTTAAAGTTCTACCGTTTGATGCTAGTTCTCACAAGGCATACAGCTATAGGCACAGGAGAAATAACAGTAAATCTGTGCTCAGAACAAAAAATAACAGAAAACAAAGGCAGCCAGCACAAAATTACACACCATAAATCACATAAAAAAAGAAAAAGGGCAGCACCAATGCAAATAGGTAAGTTCCAAAATTAATATTCATAGTCCAAATGAAAAGTCCATGAAAAAAGGTGGACAAGTAGAAATTCTCCACATACCAGGGAATCAGGTGAAAGAACAAATCGCCAAAACACCACGTGGAAAAAGGATGGACTCTTACAAGATGGTGTTGACCCTCAAATGATAGAGAGGTCAACATCAGCGAGGATCATATAAATGTGGTTCCAAAAGTGGCTATTGAATACCCATCTCGATCTGTGGAAAGCAGTAATGGTGCCCAATAGGTTGTCTCACTCCCATTCAGGAAACAGATAACTTCGGAAACCTCAGGATGAAAACAGACTTGCTTCAGCATTACAGCCCATGGGGGTCAATAGCCAATTTTGGAACCACATTTATTAGATCCTCCCTGGTGTGTTGACCTCTCTATCATTTGTGGGTCAACACAATCTGGTAAGAGTCCATCTTATTTCCACGTGATGTTTTGGCGATTTGTTCTTTCACCTGATTTACTGGTGTGTGAAGAATGTCTACTTGTTCACCTTTTTTCATGGACTTTTCATTTGGACTATGATTATTATTATTGGAACTTACCTATTTGCATTGGCGCTGCCCTTTTTCTCTTTTTAAAGGCACAGGAGTACCAAGGAACAGTCACAGTGCAATGGATTTAAGACAAAAAGTAGGTGTTTCAGGGAACTGTTTTGGCACACTTCTAGCATTTCTAGATGTTCCCTATAACATAGCAAATCTTCACTTTTTATAATGGAAGTATAGGGTACTTAAGAAAACAAAATACACATACTCACCTGCAAGCTGCAGCATTGATCTGGTGCTGCAGCTGTTCCCATGTCAGCTCTAATGCCTGGTACCCAAGATAAGATTATCAGACAAATGATCGTCTTTTCTTTTTTTTTTTGGATCCTGATCTCATAATGAAAATCAAGAGGTTACTAAAGTTACGTAAATTCTCTTACGACTGAACAAAAATTCGAAAGTGATGTATTGTATTGTATTGTATTTTTGGACAAAAATTGTACTGAATAAACGAAAATTGTACGATCTGGTATCGTACAAGAACATTTTTTATTCTTGCCGTATTGGATAATACGGAATGAACCGTTGTGATCGGCTCTCGAAAGCTGTAGTCTAACAATCAGATTATCAAATGATTGCTTCAAAAGCATTATTTTTCGTACGATTGTCTGATTGTGTGTAAGGGCCAAAGGACCGAGAACTGAGCAATCACATAATATAGTTCTATGATCAAAGCATACGCTTTCATTTACTAACATCCGCCTTGTGACAGCAATACAAATAGTTTTGACAATTCAATATAGGCTTACGTGAAAAAAAAATCATGTCCTGCCTGTCTGCTGGCTCTTTCTACACCTTCCTGTACTGCCTACATGCTTTGCAGCATCCCCTCTGCTGTTTACTTTACTTTACTTTAATTTCTAAGGACTGCATTTCCCACGGTACCTTACCACCTGCAAGTTGTGATTCCTGTACTGCTCTTCCTCCTGAGACCTCTCCTTTCAGCACCTCTGTAGTTCATAAGGAAGGCTGTCAATTCTGGGACAAAGCAGTGCCTACCTATAGAGCATAGTGAATTCAGAATTCAAGGAAGGAAATGTGTGGAGAAAGTAAGTTTACAAACCTTGAGAGCATCCAGATAGTATAAGGCTAGAAATAATTGAAATTGAATATGGATAAATTATATATGATTTTACATTTTGACCATAGAGCTTAATAATAAAGCATAAAACAGCTTTAGATATGAATATTCCCAGTTCAATCGGGAAGAAAGATAAAGAGACTTGCAGGAACCACCTAAGCCCCCATTTTTACTTGGTGTGACCACAGGCAACTAAGAGGAAATTTAATTGGGAGCACCTGAAAAACATATGCAAACACATGTTTTTCAGGTATTTTCAGGTGCTCCCATTATAATCTAGGGGGAAAAATACACAATTCTGCCCCAAAGAAGCTCAAGTACTTTTTCAAGCTTCATGTGGAAGTTGACGAAGGACACAATACTTAGGTGTAAATGGGCCTATTAAGAATAATAGGGTTCATCTTGAGCATGCTGGCACACAGTGATGATCATGCAACAACACACTTAAAGTGGTTCTAAAGGCAGAAGGCATTAAAATAAAAAAAACCTTCTGTGTGCAGCAGCCCCCCTCAGTCAAAGTCAGTGAGCCAATAAGGGGAGAGAGGGGGTGGGAATGAGCCATGGCTCTGTGTCTGAATGGGCACACAGGGCAGTGGCTTGGCTGCTTGCTGTGGAGGCACTCGACAGAAGGGAGGGACTAGGAGTGCCTTTATGGGACCTGCGAAGAGGAGGATCTGAGCTGCTCTGTGCAAAACCACTGCACAGAGCAGGTAAGTATAATATAGCACAAAAAAATAAGACTTTAATATCACATTAAGCATGATTAGGGGCATAAGGACCTGATATAAAGGCTGATTGGAGTCTAATTTTAATAAAAGTCGCTGCAGGTATGTTTACTCTGTAACAAAATTCAGCATGATAAATAAAATGTATTATTTTATTATATTTCCTAACTAGTACTATGTGCAGGTATTTACCTGCTTTACAAGGAATGCTTTCATGTCCAGAAAATCAGCTGGGTTAATAGTACCATTCTTGTTTATGTTAGGCATTTAAAGCTGTTAACTGAGTGAATTAGGCCCTTTAGATATGATGTGCCAACAGTTCCTCCATGGATGATAAAGTTTTCATTTCCATTGCCTGCAAAACTGAACCAAGATTTAAGAACATTGTAAATTTACTGTAGATATATTATAGATATACCAATATTATAGAATATAAATTATTGTTTTTAGCAGGATTTTTCAAACACTTTTCATCTATGTGGTTGCTCTGTCCTTACCTGTAAACTCAGTTCTTTTGCAGTTTAAACCCTTGGTGAAAGACAACTATTCAAGAGGTTATTATGGTCCTTACATGACAAGAATGATTGATGCTATCCATTATGATAGATGGCTGTCTTTCTTACAAAGAATATAGTTTTCAAAAGTTTGCGAGAAAATAGTTTATGAGATATACTAAACTTTGAGAACATTTTGCAGCTAGTAAAGTCTATTTTAGATACAGACAGAGTCAGTAATGAGTATTCATACAGTCTTGCATTTTGGTCAAAATAGTTTAAAGTGTATCCAAAGGCAAAACTTTTTTTTAGTTTGAGATTGGGTCTAAATCAATTGCCACTACATGGACAAATTAATGAGTATATTGTTCAATAAGCAACTCCCCACTAAAGTGTTTTACTCTTTCTATTTATTCTTGGTGGCTATTTTATGGAGATTTAAAAATCGAGGTAAAAAATTTAGGAAACATCCAAAATTTTGAGTTACCACCATAAGCGGGATAGAAAGTACATTTATAATTGAGGACACTTGTGCTGGGGATAACTGTCTAAGAGAGAATTTTACTCACTGTTCAAGTTGTGTTTAAAGAGAAAGAAACAAAGACAGCATGAAGACAGGCGATAAGACAGAAATTTTAACCCTTTCTTACTCTATACAAAACCAAAAAAAGTTCTTTCTATAGATAGAGCATACTTTCCAACTTTGAGATCTCCTGCTGTTTGCAAAACCCAACAAGATCATAAAATACTGCAGGTTGGCAGTAAAGGGGATGATGTAGTGATGGCTTTTGGACTTCTTGCTCACCCTTCTGTTAATGCCTGTGATCAGCCAGATCACACAGGGTGCAGAGTTTCAACATACCAACACAGACAGTGGTATAGTTAGGCTTTAGCTACTCTGGAGAATTACAGCCAAAATATCTCTTGTACTTGCCCCAGCTCTGTCCAACTGTTGAAGCTATTTAGTGGTCCCTGCTGGACATTTATTTTTTAGAGAACACAGCAGAGAGATGGAGCAATACTGATCAAAAACGTGTCTGTTGCCTGAAGCCTCCTGTTCAAAACAATTTTACAAGCGCTTCTGACCATTTATTTAGTGGTCCACTTTGTCTGGTAAGAGGTTCATTTATTCGGCGTCACTTGGTGATGGATGCACAGGAATTTGGAATGTGGGGACACCTACTAAATACACAAACTGTGGATTAATTTAGTCTTTTTTATAGTACTCCGTCACTCCTTTGGGCATCTGCAAGCTGGCCTTTGTGGATTAGATTCCCTTCTTTTTCACATATTTGCTTTTTAATCACGTTTTTGGACTTTTCACTATTGTATGAATTTATTTATTTATTCGTGGTTTAACTTTCACATGTCTTGATTTAGCACCATTTTAGAACAAGACAGTTGACCTTGGGGGTAGGAATCATGGATCTGGCCCTGGAAAGGAGGAGATGCTTCAGAATTTTTGTGCGCATGCTGTAGTTCTATTCAACAGCCAGCGTAAAAAAAAGCAACATGAGGCAGAAGATAAACAAGTAAAAAAGAAACAACAGGGTTGACCTTGAAGGGTTGCAAAGAAGGGATGCTCAAGTCTGATTAAAAAATCAAAGAAAACTTTTATTGATAAAAGGTAAACAGAAAAACATCTGGTACACTATCCACCAATTGGATTAATGACACCACTGAAAGGCCGAACACAGAGAGACTCAGAACACAGACAGCATAAAACCAAAACAGAGACAGAGACACACGCGTCTCATGCCTCACATAACATTCAGGGACCGATCAGGCATGGATATCAGTGAGTGCCAGTGTGTGGTCTATTCAGACCATATTCACTTCCGAACCCACTGTATGCATGCCGGCATGCCGAAATCTAATACTGTAACCATGGATGACATATAGAGATGCAGATGTAGAGGTAATAGTAGCTACTGGCCAGTAAGTAATAATTAATTAAGGCTCTTGCTCTCTATAGTGATAATGCCATGGGATGCAGGTAGGGATATCAGGTAGGTGTTCTTTGAGGATGGACAAGTAGGTTCAAAGACAGGGTCTGTAGAATGATGGGACACTGGGGTCACCTAAAAGTGCAGAACCAACTCAACTTGCCACACTGATTTACTGTTTAAGACCTTACACTGCAGTTGGGCCTCTGGCAGGATGCAGTATGCAAAAAGTCCTCAGTATAAACTCCTAGCTCTAGGGGGCCACAAGGACCAGTTTGGATGGAGATATGGGTACCTTGGATTTGTCAAGCAGTATGTCCAATAGTTCACAGTGAGCGGGGTGGAAGGGGGGACCCAGCGGTATGGAGTGCCTCTTTGTATATTACAGCCTAGAGTCCAGAGTGCTGTGATAAAGGGGAGAGATATGTGGTGGCATATACAGGGATGCTCATGAAGTATATCCCAGCGGTAAGGGTCCAGACATGGCCAGGTACTAAGGGTAGGTGTGTTTTCACAGATAAGTAAGTCTCTTACCGCTCCTGGATGGATTCCATCACCTGTTAGTGCCTACGACCACATCTTATTTTCCATCCCCTGCGCGGACTCAGGCGGTCTTCTCTCCGCGGCTGGATATTCCTCCAGTCCGCTACGTGTAGAGGATTCTCTGTTCCTGCGGTCTCCCGAATGACATGAGGCAGAAGGCCAGGCTTCTGACACATTTAGAGTATAGGTAAAGTAAAGGTAAAGTATAGGTAAAGAGTAAAGTATTAGGTCTTCTTTAAAACGCAATTTTTTTAGATCATTTTCTCTCTTTTTTTTTAAGACAACAGAGTTGATTTAAATAATTAAAACACAATATAATGAGGCACAAAAAAAGGGTTTTATAGGAGTGTATTTTGGGGTAAAATATTGGTGTTACAAATTTAATGTTGTTAATTTTATAACAGTAATTAGAATATAATACCCCTGCAATGGTTAAAGAGAGATTTAGGTTTTTCTTTTTTCTCCTTTGCTTAAAATATCCATCTGACGAAGTTTGAAAAGTTACTGAGATCCGCTGTTTTCCCTGCTATTTTATATTTCAACTTTAAATTTAAATGAATAACTATCTGCAGAGTTATCCACATACTTGGTAAAACTAAAACTTTTGTGCAAACTATGTTTTTAACTTCAAATTGGGTTTTTACTTACACATATTTTAGAGAAGATCAAGTATACAGTTGAAGTTTATAGATACAGTATGCATTTTCAGTCTAGAAGCAGAGAACAGTTCTTCAGTTAAACCTCCAGGGAACTAGCTGCAACTGCGCCTGTTCTCAGGGGACCCAGGATGGTCCCTAAGCCACTGATAGAAAGATACATACAGACCGCTCTGAGTGGAAAAGTAATACATTCTACATTGCAAAGCTGCATTGGGAAAATACAGGACTGATGCAGCAATGTTTACCTGTTCTTCTATTGTACTTGGTTATGTGATCTCAGTGATATGATTCAGTTTGCAAAGTAAAGCTTCTCTTCGGTAAGTACACAGTTTATACTCCTTTAGTGAATCAACCCCACTATGTGGCTCACAAAAGAGTAATACTTACTATGAAACAAAGAATGTTGCTTCTGTGCTTTGTCATGATCATGCTGAGGTTAAATTACTAAATGAGTAGAGGCTTTTAAATCTACAAAATTAATGTTCACCTTGTGAAGTAAATGTGAACAACTAATGTGAGCCAGTGTTTACTTTGAATACCCAATTATTTGTGAAGGAAAAAAGATAACAGGATTTTTGCCAGCACATTATTAGTTGATTGAAGTGAACAACACTTTATCTTAATTACTGAGCTCAGTGAGCATACACCTTGCAACATAAACTGTATCTATTCCTTTTGGAAAATCAACTCCATTGCCTTTGACATCCAGGTATTATATATCATTGTAGCATGCAGATTTTTCAAATAGGCAAGGGGTTCATTCACTTAAGGAATATAGGCTGTTCACTAATTAGTACGGATGAGTGAATGAATCTAGGTTTGGTTCACATGTCATTCATCAAACCCATTATAAAGTCACAAAATTGTTATAATGGACGAGGTGGACACTGCCATTTCAAATTAGTTGGAAGACTTATTCAACAAACCCAACAGGAAAACATAGGTAACACATACAACAGAGGTGAAAATTAAATCCATTAAAAAGTATGTATTCAGCATTGAAAAGAAAAAAAAAAAGTCACAGAAATTAGGCACAAAATATTGTAGAGCCAATGCACAGTTTGTAAAAAAAAAATGAATAGGCCACTATTTCAGAGGGAGAGACCAGGCCAGAATAATAGTGAAAAATATTGTACTATCTCTATGAATCATGTAAGCAGCTTTAGTAAACTTATACCTTTTTTGATTACACTTTCTTCAAAATGTGTCATTTAAAATTTTAAAGCATCTGAATGCTAATCAAAGCACCTCTCACTAAATAAGGTGGTTACCTTACAGTCCTGTACACACTGTTGAGTTTGCACTGCTTTGCTTTGCTTCAGAGTTTATACCCTGTGTCACTTTTGTGGTTCTTCAAAGCATCTCCAAAGTCTTCATAGATGTCTATCGCAGCAGTTCCTAAGAGTACCTGTAGCTGTTGTTAGAGTTAGCTTCGCTTTGTTTTGGATGTATTGGTGCTAGGGGATATCCCTAGGATGCCCTGGGAGACCAACAAATGAACCGCAAAGCTGTCATCAGTACTCATTTCTGCTTCATGTGTAAATTTATTGGGAGTGTCTGCTGCAGACGTCACATCTGTTGTGCAGTGTTAAACAGCAGGAAGGTGAGTGGGAACTGGAGTAAAGCATCTAGCAGACAGCACACATGGTGTCTAAAGTGGGAACACTACAGCGGAATGTCAGCAGGGACTGGAGAGAGATCACTGAGCAGCAAAGGATCAACAGTGCTGGGTGACCGGAGTGGAACAATGTCACATGCAGTGTGCAGCAAGGGAACAATATATATCGGGAGGTGAGTAGTAACCAGATAGAGATAGGACTGAGCAGTGGAGAGTCAACTGGGGAACCCGAGCTGGAGTGGGAGGTGAGTGGAGCCCAGAGAGGGAGGAGGATCAGCAAACTGGAGTATCATCAGAGCTGGGGGACACTAGTGAGTGAGTGAGTGAGAGATTAGCAGAGCTGGGGGCTACTTCTAAGCAGGAGATCAGCAAAGCTAAAGGTATTACTGAGTGGAGGATTAGCAGAGCTGAGGGTACCACTGAGTAAGGGATCTGCTGAACAGGGTTACTAATGAGCTGGGGATCTGCTGAACAGGGTTACTAATGAGCTGGGGGTCTGCTGAGTGGTGTGGTGGGGGGGGGGGTGCTTATGAGTTGGGGATCTGCTTAGTGAGGATACTAATGAGCAGAGGATTTGCTGAGCTGAGTTAGGGGTACTACTGAACCAGGGTTCAACTGAGCCCCTTTAAAACAAATATAAAACAAAAACACACAGAGCATTTGCCAGGCTTCATTAACACTTCAATAACACATCACAAAAGCATCAAAACAACATTTTAATGTGTGTTACCAATCAACACAAGTATATACTAGCCCTAGGAGATAGAGCACCAGCAGGTTTTTAATAAAACATAAAAATTAGAATGTATTCTTACACAGATAAAGCCAGAAAAACTTTGCAGTAGATGCACATTATGTAGGCAGCTTTATTGGGCCACAATTTAAAAAGGAGACACTGGGCAGGTTTTAGTATAAAACATATTGAAAATAAAAATAAGGCTGTAGTATTTCTGAGAAAAAAACTGAAATAATCTCCAATCCATATAAAGCTTTTCAACCGGTTGAATTGGAACACTCCATTTCTTTTTCTTTTTTTTTTCTTTCTCTTTTTTTTTCCTTCCTCTTTTTTTTCTTTCCAGTTGAATCTTTTATATTTTCTGTATGATCATGTTCCTACAGAATAATATGAAAAATGTGGTTCTCCTTTTTGGGAGACCAGTAGAAGTATGAAAAGCTAATGAAAAGCTTTTATATTTATACTTCTTTCTTACTATATCTAATGGATACTTATGGACAAAATGACCCTATTGTATTTGTCACTGCTACGTTGAAAAACCTAATATAAATATTGAAAATAATGGAGAGCGAGAGGGAGACCAGACAGTATTTGTGAGGCAACAGCCAGACATATTGTAGCTCACTGCACTATATGTAAGCAGTTTTAGTAAGTCAATATTTCAGTAGAAAAACCAGGCAGGTTTTACCATAAAATTTAAATTACAGTTTACTCTGCCCACTGCAACAAGTGGTCCAGCGTGAGCACCCTGTACTTCATGGGTGAACTGTATCCTCACATTCAAGGGTTAATAATTTACATGGGGTTACCTAAGTAACATCTATTAGGGGATTGAGGATGTGGCACTCAAAAAGTTCACGCTGCTGATCCTGAAATAAAAAAAAAATACTTTAGAAAAATTTGATTTAATGAAAATATACCTCCCTCAAAAAAATAAGACCTAAAATACAAAAGCTCAACTCTAAAACACCAAACCCCAAACCACAACACTTCTTTTTGTATTTCCTTTTAATCTAACAAAATAAAAAAAAATATGAAAATGTTGACTTTAACACCCTGTTTTAGGCCCCTTGCACATGGTACTGTTGTTTGAGCATCTGCTTTTTTGGACGTAATTTCAGGCATTAATTTTGTGCATATCTGCGTGTATTTATGTGCATAGTTGCGCATTCCAAGGGAAAACTCATTAATTTCTATGCTCATATGCACATATTTGCCTGCATTTGCGCGTACCTGTGCAAAATGCTGACCAGGATTACAGATTTTTCTATTTTTTTTTACTCAAGAATATGCAGCCCTTGCTTATGTGCCTGTGTATAGGCACATTGTAAACAATGAGCTGCATTTTAGATCAGTAAAAAAAAAATGATGTACTGAGCTTTTTCAAACTGCAGTGTGCAAGAGGCCTTAAAGTAAAAAAAAGAGACATGAAAACGGGTAAAAAAAAACACCAAAAAAAAAAATGCAGAGGGTGGGGGTGAGTCAGCAGAAATTGATGTTGACACACCCAGAGAGGTAGTTTGAGAAAAGTGTTTGGAAAGTGCACTTTGAACAATATTATGAATCCCATCAAATTGCAATTTACTGTAACGCAATACAGCACCATAAACACACAACAGGATGGTACATATTATGAAGCCCATCAGCTGCAATGTAGCAAAAAACAGCTCTGTGTATAGCATTGTACTGTGTGTAGTATAGTAGCAACAATTTTTCTTCATTAACACTCTGTTATCTCTCCCTATCTACTACACCTCTCCAAAACACACTGACTGTGTGTACGACTGTATAAGGTACTGTTTGGGAGCACTGTAGAGTACACGCGGTCCCCAGGTTACAAACAAGACAGGGTCTGTAGATTTGTTCTTAAGTCAACTTTGTAAGTCAGAACAGGTACATTTTTTAGGTGTAGCTCCAGCCAAAATAATAATTCTTACGTTTTTTGAATAGCATATTAACACCCCTGTACCATTTGTTTTGCTGTCTGTACCCCCTGTACCCCTGTTTGGACCCTGTACCCCTGTTTCACCTTATTTTCTGTGCCTGTGACAATTGGATTTTGAACATTTTGGGCTGTTGTGGAATCAGGGATTGGTGATAAAGCTTCAGTGGAAACACCTTTTTTTCCCATGAGAACTCTTTGGAATTTCCCTTCCAAGCGGTTGATTTTTCCTCACTTCCTGTTGTCTCCCTCAATTCTAAGTATGAGTCGTTTGTAAGTCAGATAATTGTAACTCGGGGACCGCCTGTATAGAAGCAACTTGCAAATAATATGTGAGCTCTCACTATCTACACCAACTGTCCAACAACAAGGCAACAGGCTTTAAGCCATCTGGCCACATTCTTAGAAGTAAGGAAGAGCAATTTTGGTAATTTTTTGCTTTATTGGTAATTGGTCACTTTAGTTCACCATTTTTACAAAACTGCCCATGTAGTATACCTGCAGTGAAAAGAGAGCATTAGCAAGACATAAACAAGGATTAAAATGCAAATATGAACATCTAAAAATCTAATTGCAAACATTATTTTTAAAACATTTACATATACTGATAAATTACTTGCATCTTTTAGATCTCTTAACATGTACAGTATATCTTAACCACTTCCAGCCCAGGCCTTTTGCTGGCACTCCTCTCCTACATGTAAACATAATCCTTTTTTTCTTTGCTAGAAAATTATTTAGAACTCCCAAACATTATATATGTTTTCTAGCAGAGACCCTAGGCAGTAAAATGGCGGTCATTGCATTTTTTTTATTTCACACAGTAGTTACGGAGCAATTTTTGGGGGAAAAAAACACTTTCATGAAACAAAAAACAAAACAAAACACTACAGTTAGCCCAATTTTTTTGTATAATGTGAAAGATAATGTTATCCTGACTAAATAGATACCTAACATGTCACGCTTTAAAATTGCGCACACTCATGGAATGATGCCAAACTTCTCCTTTTAAAAATCTCCATAGGCTATGCTTTAAATTTTTTTTACAGGTTACCAGTTTAGAGTTACAGAGGAGGCCTTGCACTAGAATTGCTCTCCCTCTAATGTTCACTGCAATACCTGACATGTGTGATTTTAATACTGTTTACATATGCGGGCACAACCTTTGTATGCATTCGCTTCTGCGTGCAAGCACACGGGGACGGTGGCGCTTTAAATTTTGTTTTTATTGTTTATTTTATTTTTTTATTTTTACCCTTTCTCTTTACATTTTTTTTGATCACTTTTATTTCTATTACAAGGAATGTAAACATCCCTTGTAATAGGACTAGGGCATGACAGGTTCTCTTTATGGAGAGATCTGGGGTCTAGAAGTCCCCAAATCTCTCCTCTATGCTGGAAAGCCCGAAATTAAAAAAATAAAAATAAAAAACAATCTCAGGCTTTCCAGCTAAAAAACGGCAGTGTTTACATCTGCCGGTGCTAGAAGTGACGTCATGACGTCACTTGCAGCCTCTGAGAGTCATAGAGATGGCCAGGGACCATCTGGTCCACATTCAGCTCTATAGTAAATGGCCGCCCCTGGCAGATTCATTCTCCGTCTCCCTGATTGCACGGGGCAAGCTGGGGGAAGCACCGTCTCCTCCCGCCGCCTACAAAAGCAATCTAGCGGCTAATCAACCGTTATGATTGTTTTTACATGAGAGGTAATCACCAGTTGAAAAAAAAAATATCTGAATGGCAAGTATAACACTTCCTTGTATGTATTATCCTTTTCAGATATAACATTGCTCTCCCTTTCTCATTAAAAAGCATGGCACTATCTTTGCTCAGGGTCTCATCTAGTATCTGCATCTACTTCTTGGAGTTACAGTAACAGGAATGACACAGCCATGTAAATCCTGCTGCCTGTGGAGTTCTTGGCTTAGTTCATAAATGTTTGACATAGATCAGCCCCTCCTGCAGTCTCTTACCTTGTGACATGCAATGGGGGAAAGGAGACTGGAAACATCTCCTCTCACTCCAGGAAAATGATCTTCCTGGCTGCAGCTGACTGAGGGCAGCGTTTCAGCCTAGGCAAAGTCACTTGACTGGAGCTCAAAGCCAGCTTTTATTGTGAAAATGCAGTGGCTAGCAATTGACATAGCAGCCTACATAGCTGCTATGGGGCCTGGAGTTAGATAAGAGGTCCATAGCAGGGCTGTTACGGTAATTTAACTCTTGGATAAAACTATTTCCTATAATTCCTCCTTCCTACTCCCCTTCTACTATTCATTTTTTCCTTCTTACCTTGTGAAGTTAACTCTCTCTCCAGGTCCCCTCACAGTTCTTGGGAGAGACACTGCTGATCCAGCGCTGCAATATCCTCTTCAGGATCACCGGTCTCTTATAATGACATCATCCTCTTCTGGATCCTGAGAGCTCCCCGCCACTTTACATCCAATAGGATGACATAAACACCCAAAGAAGGACCCCTCCAAGAAGTAAACAGAACAGGAGAAGACTAGGGGCTGTGATGTCACTTAATTGACACTTAAGGAAGGAAAAAAGGGTTTTAGATAGAGATTTTTTTCCAGTGATCAGATATATAGGGGGAGTGGAAGGGAAGGTTAGGTGGGGGATGAATATGATCCTGGAGTGGGGCTTTAAACATAAAACATCAGTGCGCTTGTGAGACTAACACAAATCCAGTACTATATTATTAAGGATTGCAAAGTTTGCTGCTTGCCTTATCTTGAACCCTGTGTGACTAGGGATGAGCCAAGTGTAGCAGGTGAGCAGTAATCAGGATTAGATGTTTGGGTGATTGGTAGGTTTTTCTCTTAGCGAGTAAGCAGGTGTTGTTCACTGTGATTGTCTTAGATCTGCATTGCTAGACATTGATGATGGTTGTGCATTGTGGAGTTTTGTCTTTTAATAAAGGACTTGTCAAAAACGGTGTGGATTAATTTGGGTGGTTCTTAACTTAAATTCTGACAAATGTTACTGCTAGGGTTTACTACGACTACTACTGGTTTTGCACAGAACAGTGCCAATTCTTGTCTTTTTGGATCACCCACTGGCGCTCATGGCTCCTCTTCTTCAGTCAGTGCCACCAATAGCAAGTGGATTGCTCTGGGGGCACTGGTGTGTGCTTGCTCCTGAGCCCTGCTATATGATTCCATAAGACACACAGAGCTGTGGCTCTGCTCCGCTCCCCCCCCACTTTCTCCTCATTGGCTCACTGGCTATGATTGACAGTAGCAAGAGCCAATGAGGAATGAGAGACTCGGGAGAAGCTCGGCTCTCGTGCACATTGCTGGATTAAGAGGTAGCTAAGGTATTAGGGTGGCTTTCCTTCTCACGCAAGGTTTTTTGCATAGAATGCATGAAAAAACCTTTAAAACCCCTTTAAAACTGCAATTATTTGTCTTTATTCTATCATTTGAAGGTATGCTCCAATCAAAATTAAAAATAAATTATTGCATACAGGAGCACACCTACCTACTGAATTCCAAAATTTTAATGTATGCATTGCTCTACTACATCAGTCCACTCCAGTGCCTTTGCTGCTAATTTGGTGAGCTTTTTTGAAATATTAAACTCTTATTTTTTTGTAGTGTCATTCATGTGGACTTGTCAAGATACTGGAAGTTAGTGTTGCTGGAAGCAATGGTCCATTCACACTAAACATTCCTTATTGCCCATGTGACTGAGGCCTTCAGATCATAGGCTAATTGTCTTCTGTTTTTTACATCTGGGCAGCCAGATGTAGTTTTCTACATTTGGGTGTGTGCTGGAACCATTTATTTTTCTTTACAAGGTTGCATTAAATGTCCCAAGGCAGGTTATGAGCAATCTTTGGTCTACGCAAGTTGAGCACTTTCATTTGGTATTCACAGGTTGAGTGCCTTTTTGCATAATTTTCTATACTTAGAAGTTTAAATTCAGGAAGTAAAGAGAGTATTTTACCAGCACTGTCTTCAAGAAATACAATCCTACTGTCCTTCTTCTGATTCTGTGAAGTGATCTGCATTTGCTGAAGATTTAATGGATTGTAGAGAACTAAGATTAAGGTAAACTTTGTTGTGAGAATTTTGTAATTTTAGCATAGCTGCAGCGAGCTGAAGTGCATGAGTAGCTCATTCAATGGATTTTCTTCATGCTAACATTTTTTCTTTGGGCTCAATCTTTACGTGTGGCAACCCTTGTTGCCCTTCTAAAAGATGAACCCCAGTGCATTGCTTTTCAGGGGGCAGTTTGCAGGCAACAATTTAACCCTAAAAATCACTGCACCCCACACATGTGCAATGCATGTGGTTGCAGGGCAGTTGTAATGTGGCTCTATTCACTTTACTTTCAATGTTTTTTATTGAAGAATATCAAATACAAGTTATAACAGAAAAAATACAGTAATGGTAAAACAATTCCCAAACATGGACAATGGTCTGAGAGTAAGGTATAGCAGTGATAAATGGGTAGTAAGTAGGCAAGGCATCAGCAACACAAGAGGTAATCACCAACCGGTGTAAAGGAAACAACACCGCATAAGGTCACTGACCAACGACTAGGGTGGGTAACCCCTATAGCATCAGGGTACCTCCCCGGAGACACCCCGAAAGGGAACACACTGTGTCTCGAGGGAGGCGCTCCAAATGCGAAGTAAGCTATCATAGAGTGACCCAAAGTGCCTACACTCAGAAGGTTTACACAATGAAGATTGCCTACCCAGTAAGATCAATAAGGATCAAGAAGTGGCCTCCACGTCTAACACGGTCTAACGAAAAATTCTAAAATCAGTGGAACCAATAAGAGAGGCTCCAGACCTTAACATGCATGTACTCATATTCGGGCTTGGTAACGAAAAGCAACATCCATTTTATAACCAAGAAGAAAGAGAGGAGCGAAGAAGTATGAGAAAAAGATAAGAGAAAAGGAGCAGAGAGGCAGGAAGGAGAGAAGTGGAGAAAGAAGAAGGAAGGGGGAAGAGAAGAGGGGGAGGAGGTTCCTGCGGCCCAGATCCCGGCAATCATGTAGGAAGTATAAAGGTAAAGGCTCTATTCACTTTAATGGTTCATGTTTGGCAGCAGTACTGTTCACCAAAGATAACAGGGGGTGTGTCTTTGTTTTGGTGAGCGGTCAAGGATGGTAAATGCATGGCTCAACCAACTGGCCTTTCAGTGCCTTTGTTGCATGTCTGGACAAGCCCAAAACGTAATTCCCATTTATATCCCTGAGGGGATTATGTTTATCAGCTCAAAAAAGGGAAACGCATGCTGTAAAACTGCTAATCTGATTTCACTCCTAGCCTAATGTCCTCTTAGGATAGCCATATCTTTTTAGACAAATTGATAACTACTAAATGAAAATTTGATATTATAAGGGAACAAATGATAATTACAAAAAGTGTTTTAGATTGTGCATTTGGATAGAACAGGCCATCAATCATCTTGTCAATCCCCTTAAATCCTTCATCCAGTTTTTAGTAGGAAAAATGTCAGCTTTGCTGAGTTTGCAGCTTACATTTAGTTCCATTTTATGCTTTCCTGTCCATTTTACCTACCTGTAAAAAAATAAATGTATTTATGTAGATAGCGTTGCAAAGGTCAAAACATTTGAATATTAACTTGGTATTTTTGACTTTAGTTTGGTTTCTTTGCTTTTTTCTTTTTTTAATTTCCATTTCTTCTGTATATTATCCAGGCATTTAAATGAAATGCCAGGATATAAATGAGTCTTAAAAGTGTATCCAACAACAGTAAAAGTTTAATAGCACAATGCTGGAGAGGGAAAGCAAAGTTTTGGCACAGAGTTTCTCAAATTATACCTGATAAAAGCAGCGTGCGTTGCCTTGCTGTTTACATTATGACTTCTGCAGCCAGAATGTAGCAAAATTAATAGTAAGCAGCTATAAATCTTCTGTACCTTTAGGGAAATGTCAAATGGTCCCCTTGTCAAAACTGCCCACTTGATATTGCTTTTTAATATATATATACTGTGTATATATATATATATATATATATATATATTGTGACAGGAAGTCAGGTAAATCTGGGAATGTAGTCACTGAGAGGAGACACATTCCCACCTGCTTTGAAAGTTCACTGATACTATAGGGTGTTGGCTGCAGAGAGAGCCAGCAGGAAGTTGAAAACCATTCAGCTGTTCAGAATGAGGAGATCAAGGACTCTATAATTTGTCCAGAGAAAATCTATTGAGTGCTGCCTCCTGTCGCTGTGTGAGCTGGGAAGAGGAGGACAGACATATGTGTACCTCCCGACGCCGTGTGGGCATGGGAGAAGGACTGCTGCCGCCTGTCGCCGTGTGGGCTGGGAGAGGGGGACAGTCGGATGTGTGCCTCCCGACAAGCTGGTGAGCATGGGAGAAGACCCCCTACAGCGATGTGAAGCTAAGAAGGGTAACCACGAGTGAAGACGTCTCAAAGGTGAGAAGACAAAGTGTTCCATGTGAAGAGTGTGAAGAGTAAAGGATCCTGTTATAAATGAACATGTGCTGTGTGAAAGAAAACAAAGGGACATGTTCAATGGACAATGTTTGTGCTGTGTGAAAAGCAAACAAATGGACATTTGAGTGTCTGCTGTAGGATCAGCAGTGTCGGCCCAACAGTAGGTTGGAAAGACTTCTTAGGTAGGTTCCAGCGTGAGAAGGTAGCCGCCCACAGAGGCAAGGATTTATTTTGTTTTATTTTATTTTGATGTTTTTGCTGCATGCACTTGTTTGAAGAATAAACCTGTTGTTTGCAAGCACTTTTGGGCTATTTCTCTGTGAAAACGCACCCCCCAAGGAGTCATCCACGCCTACCACCGAGCTAATCCCTTACAATATATTTTTTTTTTTTATATATACAGTATATATATATATATATATATATATATTACAGTATGTATCTTCTGTGCAAAAAAGAAAAGGTTAGTGCTTAAGGATCAAAATGTAAAATCATGCAATAATAATTTCCATACTGTATTTCAATTATCGCAGGCCTATTTCTATTGCTCTAAACAATAATGAAGTGTGTAAACTTACTTTGTGAAGATCCCCACACATGTTTTTCCTGGAATTCTGTGATGCATTTTCACTATACCCTGCCTTCTGAATGACAGGTTCCGGGAGGAGGAGTTTTAGGAGGTATAGCCAGCATAGGAATTACTGCTTGCAGACAGCATGGGATACAGTATCTCACAAAAGTACATTTTTGTAAATATTTTATTATATCTTTTCATGTGACAACACTGAAGAAATGACACTTTGTTACAATTTAAAGTAGTGAATGTACAGCTTGTATAACAGTGTAAATTTGCTGTCTTCTCAAAATAATTTAACAAACAGCCATTAATGTCTAAACCCCTAGTACACCCCTAAATTAAAATGTCCAAATTGGGCCCAATTAGCCCTTTGCCCTCCCCGGTGTCATGTGACTCGTTAGTGTTACAAGGTCTCAGGTGTGAATGGGGAACAGGTGTGTTAAATTTGGTGTTATTGCTCTCACTCTCTCATACTGGTCATTGGAAATTCAACATGGCACCTCATGGCAAAGAACTCTCTGAGGATCTGAAAAAAGAATTGTTGCTCTACGTAAAGATAGCCTAGGCTATAAGAAGATTGCCAAAACCCTGAAACTGAGCTGCAGCCCGGGGGCCAAGACCATACAGTGGTTTAACAGGACAGGTTCCACCCAGAACAGGCCTCGCCATGGTAGACCAAAGAAGTTAAATGCACCTGCTCAGTGTCATATCCAGAGGTTGTCTTTAGAAAATAGATGTATGAGTGCTGCCAGCATTGCTGAAAATGCTAAAGGGGTGGGGGGTCAGCCTGTCAGTGCTCAGACCATACGCCGCACACTGCATCAAATTGGTCTGCATGGCTGTCGTCCCAGAAGGAAGCCTCTTCTAAAGATAATGCACAAAAAATCCTGCAAACAGTTTGCTGAAGACAAGCAGACTAAGGACATGGATTACTGGAACCATGTCCTGCGGTCTGATGAGACCAAGATAAACATATTTGGTTCAGATGGTGTCAAGCGTGTGTGGAGACAACCAGGTGAGGAGTACAAAGACAAATGTGTCCTGCCTACAGTCAAGCATGGTAGTGGAAGTGTCATGGTCTGGGGCTGCATCAGTGCTGCTGGCACCGGGGAGCTACAGCTCATTGTGGGAACCATGAATGCTAACATGTACTGTGACATGCTGAAGCGAAGCATGATCCCCTCCCTTCGGAGACTGGGCTGCAGGCCAGTATTCCAACATGATAATGACCCCAAAAACACCTCCAAGATGACCACTGCCTTGCTAAAGAAGCTGGCCAAGCATGTCTCCAGACCTAAACCCTATTGAGCATCTGTGGGGCATCTTCAAACAGAAGGTGGAGGAGCGCAAGGTCTCTAACATCCACCAGCTCCGTGATATCATCATGGAGGAGTGGAAGAGGACTCTAGTGGCAACCTTTGAAGCTCTGGTGAACTCCATGAGGATTAGGGTAGTGCTGGAAAATAATAGTGGTCACACAAAATATTGACACTTTGGGCCCAATTTATACATTTTCACTTAGGGGTGTACTCACTTTTGTTGCCAGCGGTTTAGACATTAATGGCTGTGTGTTGAGTTATTTTGAGGGGACAGTAAATTCACACTGTTATACAAGCTGTACACTCACTACTTTCCATTATAGCAAAGTGTAATTTCTTTAGTGTTGTCACATGAAAAGATATAATAAAATATTTACAAAAATGTGAGGAGACTACTCACTTTTGTGAGATACTGTATATAGTCCTTAGAAATTGAAAGTAAACAGCAGAGGGGAGGCTGCAAAGGGAGGAATCCATGAAATGGAAGTGGAAAGAGATGGGCGGCAGACAGGCAGAACCCACAACATAAAAGGAAGTTTTTAAAGTAAGTTTATATTGGATTATCAATAATAACTATTGTTTGTAGTACTACAACAATTATCATGTTATAAATAGTGTTGAGCGAACACGGACTGTATTATTCGTGTTCGTACCGAATAATTGGATTTTTTTTACCCGAACACGGACACGGACACTTTACTGTATGTTCGGGTAAAAATCTGTGTTCGGTCGTTTTATTTCCGGGTTTTGCATGCTTTGGCGCTCTTTTCATGGCGGGCTTTCAACAGCCAATCAACAATCGTTTAACTGGTGTGCCTTAAGCCATCCCAGCCATGCCTGCAAATGTCTTAGTAGCTGTGATTGGCCGTCTGAAGCATGTGACCAAGTCTTTATAAGTTCGAGGCAGCCGCCGCAGCAGCGTCATTCTGCTGCTTAGCTAAGGGACAGAGCACACATCAATGTGCTGGCTGCTGATTAGGGAAAGATAGGCAGGAAAAAACCATTTGTGTCCGGATAGAATTGAGGGACAGGTCGGAGTGTTTAGGCAGGGCGAGTTGTAGGCATTTTAGGGATAGAGTCTGCTGAATTATAGGGTCAGTGTCTTCTACAAACTACAATCGATATTGCTGTGTGGGGGGTGGGGTGAATCTGCACTCAATCCTGATCTACGATCTCTTCTCAATCCTGTTAGGGACAGAGTCTGCTGAATTTTAGGGAAACTGTGTTCTACAAACTACAATCGATATTGCTGTGTGGTGTGGGATTGGAGATAGGCAGGTGTCAGTGATCCACATCCATTTTTCTGTGTGTGAGCTGCAGTGAACACAATCTTTTTGGGCTGCAGTGAACACAATCTTTTTGGGCTGCAGTGAACACAATCTTTTTGGGCTGCAGTGAACACAATCTTTTTGGGGTGCAGTGAACAAAATCTTTTTGGGGTGCAGTGAACACAATCCTTTTTGGTGTGCAGTGAACACAATCTTTGTGGGGTGCAGTGAACAAAATCCTTTGTGGGGTGCAGTGAACACAATCTTTTTGGGGTGCAGTGAACAAAATCCTTTTTGGGGTGCAGTGAACAACATCCTTTTTGGGGTGCAGTGAACACAATCTTTTTGGGGTGCAGTGAACAAAATCCTTTGTGGGGTGCAGTGAACACAATCTTTTTGGGGTGCAGTGAACACAATCTTTTTGGGGTGGAGTGAACAACATCCTTTTTGGGGTGCAGTGAACAAAATCATTTTTGGGGTGCAGTGAACACAATCTTTTTGGGGTGCAGTGAACACAATCTTTGTGGGGTGCAGTGAACACAATCTTTTTGGGGTGGAGTGAACAACATCCTTTTTGGGGTGCAGTGAACAACATCCTTTTTGGGGTGCAGTGAACACAATCTTTTTGGGGTGCAGTGAACACAATCTTTGTGGGGTACAGTGAACAGAATCTTTGTGGGGTGCAGTGGACACAATCTTTGGGGGGTACAGTGAACACAATCTTTTTGGGGTGCAGTGAACACAATCTTTGTGGGGTGCAGTGAACACAATCTTTTTGGGGTGGAGTGAACAAAATCATTTTTGGGGTGCAGTGAACAACATCCTTTTTGGGGTGCAGTGATCAAAATCCTTTTTGGGGTGCAGTGAACACAATCTTTTTGGGGTGCAGTGAACAAAATCCTTTGTGGGGTGCAGTGAACAGAATCTTTGTGGGGTGCAGTGAACACAATCTTTGGGGGGGTACAGTGAACACAATCTTTTTGGGGTGCAGTGAACACAATCTTTGTGGGGTACAGTGAACAGAATCTTTGTGGGGTGCAGTGAACACAATCTTTGGGGGGTACAGTGAACACAATCTTTTTGGGGTGCAGTGAACACAATCTTTGGGGGGTACAGTGAACACAATCTTTTTGGGGTGCAGTGAACACAATCTTTGTGGGGTGCAGTGAACACAATCTTTGGGGGGGTACAGTGAACACAATCTTTTTGGGGTGCAGTGAACAACATCCTTTTAGGGTGCAGTGAACACAATCTTTGTGGGGTGCAGTGAACAACATCCTTTTAGGGTGCAGTGAACACAATCTTTGTGGGGTACAGTGAACAGAATCTTTGTGGGGTGCAGTGAACACAATCTTTGGGGGGTACAGTGAACACAATCTTTGTGAGGTGCAGTGAACACAATCTTTGTGGGGTGCAGTGAACACAATCATTGTGGGGTGCAGTGAACTCAATCTTTGTGGGGTACAGTGAACACAATCTCATACTTCTGAAGATTTGAGGGTGCTGCCTGTTCCATACTCCCCCTACTCCTCATCTAGCCTTTTAGGGGTACAAACAATAGTAATTGGGGCCTAGTGTGGTTGTGTACGTGTGATATACATACACTTTTTTTGGATCATATTTTCTATTCCGCTATTTAATCAAAAACCTTTGGGGATCAGTTAAATTGGGGGATAGTCTGTGTTGGTACGTGTGAGAGAGATCCACCTTTCCAAGTTGTTGGGGTTCATCTCATACTTCTGAAGGTTTGAGGGTGCTGCCTGTTCCATACTCCCCCTACTCCTAGCCTTTTAGGGGTACAAACAATAGTAATTGGGGCCTAGTGTGGTTGTGTACGTGTGATATACATACACTTTTTTTGGATCATATTTTCTATTCCGCTATTTAATCAAAAACCTTTGGGGATCAGTTAAATTGGGGGATAGTCTGTGTTGGTACGTGTGAGAGAGATCCACCTTTCCAAGTTGTTGGGGTTCATCTCATACTTCTGAAGGTTTGAGGGTGCTGCCTGTTCCATACCCCCCCTACTCCTCATCTAGCCTTTTAGGGGTACAAACAATAGTAATTGGGGCCTAGTGTGGTTGTGTACGTGTGATATACATACACTTTTTTTGGATCATATTTTCTATTCCGCTATTTAATCAAAAACCTTTGGGGATCAGTTAAATTGGGGGATAGTCTGTGTTGGTACGTGTGAGAGAGATCCACCTTTCCAAGTTGTTGGGGTTCATCTCATACTTCTGAAGGTTTGAGGGTGCTGCCTGTTCCATACTCCCCCTACTCCTCATCTAGCCTTTTAGGGGTACAAACAATAGTAATTGGGGCCCAGTGTGGTTGTGTACGTGTGATATACATACACTTTTTTTGGATCATATTTTCTCTTCCGCTATTTAATCAAAAACCTTTGGGGATCAGTTAAATTGGGGGATAGTCTGTGTTGGTACGTGTGAGAGAGATCCACCTTTCCAAGTTGTTGGGGTTCATCTCATACTTCTGAAGGTTTGAGGGTGCTGCCTGTTCCATACCCCCCCTACTCCTCATCTAGCCTTTTAGGGGTACAAACAATAGTAATTGGGGCCTAGTGTGGTTGTGTACGTGTGATATACATACACTTTTTTTGGATCATATTTTCTATTCCGCTATTTAATCAAAAACCTTTGGGGATCAGTTAAATTGGGGGATAGTCTGTGTTGGTACGTGTGAGAGAGATCCACCTTTCCAAGTTGTTGGGGTTCATCTCATACTTCTGAAGGTTTGAGGGTGCTGCCTGTTCCATACTCCCCCTACTCCTCATCTAGCCTTTTAGGGGTACAAACAATAGTAATTGGGGCCCAGTGTGGTTGTGTACGTGTGATATACATACACTTTTTTTGGATCATATTTTCTCTTCCGCTATTTAATCAAAAACCTTTGGGGATCAGTTAAATTGGGGGATAGTCTGTGTTGGTACGTGTGAGAGAGATCCACCTTTCCAAGTTGTTGGGGTTCATCTCATACTTCTGAAGGTTTGAGGGTGCTGCCTGTTCCATACCCCCCCTACTCCTCATCTAGCCTTTTAGGGGTACAAACAATAGTAATTGGGGCCTAGTGTGGTTGTGTACGTGTGATATACATACACTTTTTTTGGATCATATTTTCTATTCCGCTATTTAATCAAAAACCTTTGGGGATCAGTTAAATTGGGGGATAGTCTGTGTTGGTACGTGTGAGAGAGATCCACCTTTCCAAGTTGTTGGGGTTCATCTCATACTTCTGAAGGTTTGAGGGTGCTGCCTGTTCCATACCCCCCCTACTCCTCATCTAGCCTTTTAGGGGTACAAACAATAGTAATTGGGGCCTAGTGTGGTTGTGTACGTGTGATATACATACACTTTTTTTGGATCATATTTTCTATTCCGCTATTTAATCAAAAACCTTTGGGGATCAGTTAAATTGGGGGATAGTCTGTGTTGGTACGTGTGAGAGAGATCCACCTTTCCAAGTTTTTGGGGTTCATCTCATACTTCTGAAGATTTGAGGGTGCTGCCTGTTCCATACCCCCCCTACTCCTCATCTAGCCTTTTAGGGGTACAAACAATAGTAATTGGGGCCTAGTGTGGTTGTGTACGTGTGATATACATACACTTTTTTTGGATCATATTTTCTATTCCGCTATTTAATCAAAAACCTTTGGGGATCAGTTAAATTGGGGGATAGTCTGTGTTGGTACGTGTGAGAGAGATCCACCTTTCCAAGTTGTTGGGGTTCATCTCATACTTCTGAAGGTTTGAGGGTGCTGCCTGTTCCATACCCCCCCTACTCCTCATCTAGCCTTTTAGGGGTACAAACAATAGTAATTGGGGCCTAGTGTGGTTGTGTACGTGTGATATACATACACTTTTTTTGGATCATATTTTCTATTCCGCTATTTAATCAAAAACCTTTGGGGATCAGTTAAATTGGGGGATAGTCTGTGTTGGTACGTGTGAGAGAGATCCACCTTTCCAAGTTGTTGGGGTTCATCTCATACTTCTGAAGGTTTGAGGGTGCTGCCTGTTCCATACTCCCCCTACTCCTAGCCTTTTAGGGGTACAAACAATAGTAATTGGGGCCTAGTGTGGTTGTGTACGTGTGATATACATACACTTTTTTTGGATCATATTTTCTATTCCGCTATTTAATCAAAAACCTTTGGGGATCAGTTAAATTGGGGGATAGTCTGTGTTGGTACGTGTGAGAGAGATCCACCTTTCCAAGTTGTTGGGGTTCATCTCATACTTCTGAAGGTTTGAGGGTGCTGCCTGTTCCATACTCCCCCTACTCCTAGCCTTTTAGGGGTACAAACAATAGTAATTGGGGCCTAGTGTGGTTGTGTACGTGTGATATACATACACTTTTTTTGGATCATATTTTCTATTCCGCTATTTAATCAAAAACCTTTGGGGATCAGTTAAATTGGGGGATAGTCTGTGTTGGTACGTGTGAGAGAGATCCACCTTTCCAAGTTGTTGGGGTTCATCTCATACTTCTGAAGGTTTGAGGGTGCTGCCTGTTCCATACCCCCCCTACTCCTCATCTAGCCTTTTAGGGGTACAAACAATAGTAATTGGGGCCTAGTGTGGTTGTGTACGTGTGATATACATACACTTTTTTTGGATCATATTTTCTATTCCGCTATTTAATCAAAAACCTTTGGGGATCAGTTAAATTGGGGGATAGTCTGTGTTGGTACGTGTGAGAGAGATCCACCTTTCCAAGTTGTTGGGGTTCATCTCATACTTCTGAAGGTTTGAGGGTGCTGCCTGTTCCATACTCCCCCTACTCCTCATCTAGCCTTTTAGGGGTACAAACAATAGTAATTGGGGCCCAGTGTGGTTGTGTACGTGTGATATACATACACTTTTTTTGGATCATATTTTCTATTCCGCTATTTAATCAAAAACCTTTGGGGATCAGTTAAATTGGGGGATAGTCTGTGTTGGTACGTGTGAGAGAGATCCACCTTTCCAAGTTGTTGGGGTTCATCTCATACTTCTGAAGGTTTGAGGGTGCTGCCTGTTCCATACCCCCCCTACTCCTCATCTAGCCTTTTAGGGGTACAAACAATAGTAATTGGGGCCTAGTGTGGTTGTGTACGTGTGATATACATACACTTTTTTTGGATCATATTTTCTATTCCGCTATTTAATCAAAAACCTTTGGGGATCAGTTAAATTGGGGGATAGTCTGTGTTGGTACGTGTGAGAGAGATCCACCTTTCCAAGTTGTTGGGGTTCATCTCATACTTCTGAAGGTTTGAGGGTGCTGCCTGTTCCATACCCCCCCTACTCCTCATCTAGCCTTTTAGGGGTACAAACAATAGTAATTGGGGCCTAGTGTGGTTGTGTACGTGTGATATACATACACTTTTTTTGGATCATATTTTCTATTCCGCTATTTAATCAAAAACCTTTGGGGATCAGTTAAATTGGGGGATAGTCTGTGTTGGTACGTGTGAGAGAGATCCACCTTTCCAAGTTTTTGGGGTTCATCTCATACTTCTGAAGATTTGAGGGTGCTGCCTGTTCCATACCCCCCCTACTCCTCATCTAGCCTTTTAGGGGTACAAACAATAGTAATTGGGGCCTAGTGTGGTTGTGTACGTGTGATATACATACACTTTTTTTGGATCATATTTTCTATTCCGCTATTTAATCAAAAACCTTTGGGGATCAGTTAAATTGGGGGATAGTCTGTGTTGGTACGTGTGAGAGAGATCCACCTTTCCAAGTTGTTGGGGTTCATCTCATACTTCTGAAGGTTTGAGGGTGCTGCCTGTTCCATACCCCCCCTACTCCTCATCTAGCCTTTTAGGGGTACAAACAATAGTAATTGGGGCCTAGTGTGGTTGTGTACGTGTGATATACATACACTTTTTTTGGATCATATTTTCTATTCCGCTATTTAATCAAAAACCTTTGGGGATCAGTTAAATTGGGGGATAGTCTGTGTTGGTACGTGTGAGAGAGATCCACCTTTCCAAGTTGTTGGGGTTCATCTCATACTTCTGAAGGTTTGAGGGTGCTGCCTGTTCCATACCCCCCCTACTCCTCATCTAGCCTTTTAGGGGTACAAACAATAGTAATTGGGGCCTAGTGTGGTTGTGTACGTGTGATATACATACACTTTTTTTGGATCA
Source organism: Pelophylax lessonae (assembly GCF_965119305.1). Classification (NCBI taxonomy): domain Eukaryota; kingdom Metazoa; phylum Chordata; class Amphibia; order Anura; family Ranidae; genus Pelophylax; species Pelophylax lessonae. The sequence goes on from NC_138768.1 coordinate 707,539,347, forward strand.
TATTTTCTATTCCGCTATTTAATCAAAAACCTTTGGGGATCAGTTAAATTGGGGGATAGTCTGTGTTGGTACGTGTGAGAGAGATCCACCTTTCCAAGTTTTTGGGGTTCATCTCATACTTCTGAAGATTTGAGGGTGCTGCCTGTTCCATACCCCCCCTACTCCTCATCTAGCCTTTTAGGGGTACAAACAATAGTAATTGGGGCCTAGTGTGGTTGTGTACGTGTGATATACATACACTTTTTTTGGATCATATTTTCTATTCCGCTATTTAATCAAAAACCTTTGGGGATCAGTTAAATTGGGGGATAGTCTGTGTTGGTACGTGTGAGAGAGATCCACCTTTCCAAGTTGTTGGGGTTCATCTCATACTTCTGAAGGTTTGAGGGTGCTGCCTGTTCCATACCCCCCCTACTCCTCATCTAGCCTTTTAGGGGTACAAACAATAGTAATTGGGGCCTAGTGTGGTTGTGTACGTGTGATATACATACACTTTTTTTGGATCATATTTTCTATTCCGCTATTTAATCAAAAACCTTTGGGGATCAGTTAAATTGGGGGATAGTCTGTGTTGGTACGTGTGAGAGAGATCCACCTTTCCAAGTTGTTGGGGTTCATCTCATACTTCTGAAGGTTTGAGGGTGCTGCCTGTTCCATACTCCCCCTACTCCTCATCTAGCCTTTTAGGGGTACAAACAATAGTAATTGGGGCCTAGTGTGGTTGTGTACGTGTGATATACATACACTTTTTTTGGATCATATTTTCTATTCCGCTATTTAATCAAAAACCTTTGGGGATCAGTTAAATTGGGGGATAGTCTGTGTTGGTACGTGTGAGAGAGATCCACCTTTCCAAGTTGTTGGGGTTCATCTCATACTTCTGAAGGTTTGAGGGTGCTGCCTGTTCCATACTCCCCCTACTCCTCATCTAGCCTTTTAGGGGTACAAACAATAGTAATTGGGGCCTAGTGTGGTTGTGTACGTGTGATATACATACACTTTTTTTGGATCATATTTTCTATTCCGCTATTTAATCAAAAACCTTTGGGGATCAGTTAAATTGGGGGATAGTCTGTGTTGGTACGTGTGAGAGAGATCCACCTTTCCAAGTTGTTGGGGTTCATCTCATACTTCTGAAGGTTTGAGGGTGCTGCCTGTTCCATACCCCCCCTACTCCTCATCTAGCCTTTTAGGGGTACAAACAATAGTAATTGGGGCCTAGTGTGGTTGTGTACGTGTGATATACATACACTTTTTTTGGATCATATTTTCTATTCCGCTATTTAATCAAAAACCTTTGGGGATCAGTTAAATTGGGGGATAGTCTGTGTTGGTACGTGTGAGAGAGAACCACCTTTCCAAGTTTTTGGGGTTCATCTCATACTTCTGAAGATTTGAGGGTGCTGCATGTTCCATACTCCTCTTCCTCATCCTCCCTTTAGGGTAGGAAAAAATTTAATCGGGCCTAGTCTGTGTTTGTACGTGTGAGATACACAGTTTTTTATCCTATTCCGCTATTCAATACACACCCTTTTGGTGTAAAAAACATTAAATTGCGGCATAGTTTGCATATTTGACATTTGCATATATTGTGCCTTGTTGCGCTGTTTTGGGTACTCCACCAACATGGCCAGTGGCAATGACGCCATTCTCAGCTTAACTATCCCACTTCTATGCCTCCTTGAAAAAACAATTTGGGCGATGATGGAAGAGGATGTGGCACAGGATGAGGAGGAGGAGGAGGAGGATGAAGAGGTAACATTTCAAAGGCTTTCAGGGCAGTCATTCGCAAGGGGCTCCGAGGGTGGGTTCCTGCACACACAAACGCCAGGGACACAATTGTCCAGCAGGGGCACAGTTCTGGAGGATGAGGAGGATGAGGAGGAGGAGGAGCTGGAGGAGGAGATGGAACCATGTTCACAGCAGGGTGGCACCCAGGCCAGCTCATGGCCATCACTGGTGCGTGGCTGGGGGGATACAGAGGACACGGACGATACACCTCCCACAGAGGACAGCCTTTCGTCGCCTCTGGGCAGCCTGGCACACATGAGCGATTACATGCTGCAGTGTCTCCACAACGACCGCCGAGTTGCCCACATTCTAACTTGTGCTGATTACTGGGTGGCCACGCTGCTGGATCCCCGTTACAAGGACAACGTACCGTCCTTAATTCACTCACTGGAGCGCGATCGCAAGATGCGCGAGTACAAGCGCACGCTGGTAGACGCCATGCTGCTGGCATTCCCATCTGACAGCGGGGCCACAGTGGAAGCACAAGGCAGAGGAGGAGGAGGAGGAGGTCGCCAACGCAACCAGGGCACCGCCAGCACCTCAGAAGGCAGGGTTAGCATGGCCGAAATGTGGAAAAGCTTTGTCAGCACGCCACAACAAACAGCAGCACCAGCAGCTCAGATGGAACGTCTTAGCAGGAGGCAGCATTTTACCAACATGGTGGAGCAGTATGTGTGCACACGCCTACATGTAGTGAATGACGGGTCTGCCCCCTTCAACTTCTGGGTCTCCAAATTGGGCACATGGCCTGAGCTTGCCCTTTACGCCTTGGAGGTGCTGGCGTGCCCTGCAGCCAGTGTATTATCTGAACGGGTATTTAGCACGGCTGGGGGCGTTATAACAGACAAGCGCAGCCGCCTGTCCAGAGACAATGTGGACAAGCTCACGTTCATTAAAATGAACCAGGCATGGATCCCACGGGACTTTTCCGTACCTTATGCAGAATAGCAATGGATACCGACCTTACCCACCCATTGTTCCATTTTTGCTCTTTCTCACTCTTTTGGGGTGTACCCTCATTTAAAATTTTTGAAAAGAAGCAGTGTTGGCTACCTCGTCCTCCTCCTCAGGGCCAGATTAATGTAGGGGCTATTGGAGCTGCAGCTCCAGGCCCCTACCTTTTATATAGGCCCCGGGTTGGCCATATTCACTGTTACCGCTCTTCTGTCACTTGTAAACACAGAAGTCTGGCTTCTATGCTCGCTTCCCCAGGCAGCACCCTCAGAACCTCCCCACACAGCGTGAAGGCCGGACAAGGAGGGACAGTTGGCGATGCATGGATGTGTTTATGGGCTTCAGAGACAGCATCCCATGTTGAATTAGGCATGCATGGCTGCACCCTTCCTCCTCTGGGTGCATGGCAAGGCACGGCCCTTAAGGCCCTTCAAAATCCTCAGCACCAAGCCCATGATGCTGTTAATCCGGCCCTGGTCCTCCTCCACCGCCGCTTCCACCTACACCGCCCATAGGTGTGCGCAGCCTATTGCATTAAGGTGTGCACCCCAAAGTTGAAATACACATGCATGTGTTTGCCAGCAGGGAGAGTAATGTATCGGGGCCATGTACCTGTAGGCAAGGAGAAATAGAGCAGAGCAGGTCCCAGGGAGATCTTTCCCATCTCCTCACTGGCAATGCTATGTGCCCTAGGTGATTAGGGTGTGCCCAGGCACACCCAGCACACCCTGTGCGCACGCCTATGTCACCGCCACATCCACCACCACCTCAACCTCCCTCCTACTCCATATGGGCCTCGTCCTTCAGAGATGAAGAAGAACATTGTTTTATTTTTCTGTTTTTTTTTGTTGTTTTAAGTTATTTCCCTATCCACATTTGTTTGCAGAGCACTTGCCATGCTCTTAATTACGTTTTGCTGCCATTTGCAGCACTCTAGCCCTTTCCTTTGGTGTTTTAGAGCCATTTTAGTGCCTTAAAGTTCGGGTCCCCATTGACTTCAATGGGGTTCGGTGTCCGGGAAAAGTTCGGTAAAAGTCCGGGACACGGACCCGGACTTTTTTTTAAAGTTCGGCCGAACCCGTCGAACACGGACATCTAGGTGTCCGCTCAACCCTAGTTATAAAGCAAAAGTATATGCTGTGAGCATAGATTTTCTTTAAATCCTTGCAACATGTTTATGTGGGTGCTTAAACAACCACCATTTAAGAAAAACAATTGTTTTACCTTTTTTCATCTTATGTTTTATCTTAGTGCTGCTGATTTATTGCAGCCATTTTGCAAACACTTCCTAATTACATGTACTTCAGTGGTGACTGCATGGCATTTTGCATGTCAGGTTTCTTGATGGTATTAACAGTGAATCATGAATACATAATGTGTGTTGAAATGGCTACGTGTAGTCTCTAAATGTAAGTTTTTAAGAAAAAAAAAGTTCTGACAGACCCTTGGCTGGCAGGCATTATGACGAATGCCTGAATTATTATCTATTATTCAGGAGCTGAACATCATGTATAATAGCAGTATTACTACCATTATTGTACATGACAGCTTCTTGCTTTCAATAGTTGTTAAAGACATGGGTGGTTGCAGGCTGGCAGAAGTCCTTAACAACCATTGATGTCACTGACCCATTCACTTACATGGCAGGGAATCCATCTGACTAGCTGATGCACAGGCAAGGCTCTTTCAGATGTGCACAAGCAACAGTATTGCATATTGGGAGGGGCAACAGTGTATATTTAGCACTGGTGTTAAAGGGGTTGTAAAGTTGTTGTGCATATGTAACGCTCCTGCGTTTTACGTATGATGTGGATTTTCAGCTGCAGAAATATTTCACTTCAGTAGTCATGTAGAGAAACGCTGAGATACCAATCCCAACTCTCAATGACTCATCATGTGTGGATGATCTCAATTCAGCAAGTAAATACACACACTCAATAAGATGTTTCCTAGAGTGACTTATGTATATAGTAACACAGTGATGATAGGCTGAAGAGACAGGTTGGGTAGAGATGGTAGATGACAGACACTTGAAAGGAAATGTTCTTGAAAGTAAGATAGTAGCAGATGGGATGCAGATAGGTTTAGCAATCATGTATGGTAGCAGATGACAGAGTAGCAGGTGGACATACAAGAGAGATCAACCCAGTGCAAGAACAGGTGGTAGTAGGCTCAAGAGTTAGCAATCTTAGATAATGCAGATGTAGTAATAGTCCTTAGTATGCAGAGCTAGATAGTGTAAGCTTTAGTATAAAGGTTATAGAGGTTTCCCCTGTGGGGTACTTATCACTAATAGCAATGTAGCAGAGGAGAGGTTCGGCAAGAGCGGATGATCCGGTAGCGGGATACAGGGATCAGCGCAGCGTGGTTCCGACAGCGAGGTATGCTTGCAAGCATGAGAGCTTCAAGACAGGTTAGCATCAAGGCACAAAGCAGTTTGAACGAACACATGTGAGTGAGAGCCGGCGATCTAAATAGCCATCCAGTCCGGCGCTCAGTGATGACAGCATCAGTCTTAAAGGTGTATGCGCACCTTACCAAAAGAGAATGGTGGGGCGCATACACTTATGAAAGAGTAATTAGGGTACCCAAAGGTACCAGAACATTACAGTACCCCCCCCTTAAGGCCGGCTCCTGAAGGCCTCTGGAGCTGGTTTGTCTGGGTACTTCGCATGAAAATTGCGGATTAATCTAGAGGCATGTATGTCAGAGGTGTTTAGCCAGGTGTCGTCTTGGGGCCCATAGTTCTTCCATCGAACCAAGTACGAGATACGAGAATCCAGAATCTCTTTTATCTCATATTCTTCTCCACCTTCAACTTGTACAGGAGGAGGAGGTGGGATAGTAGGCCTTATTCCTTGGTCAGGAACATGGGGCTTCAGTAGTGACACATGGAAAATGGGATGTATTTTGAGGTCTATTGGCAATGTAAGCTGTACTGCAGCTTTTCCAATAAGTTTCTTGATTGGGAAAGGTCCCAAGAACAGAGGTCCAAGCTTTTTGCTAGGGATTTTCAGTCTTAAATTTTTTGTTGAGAGCCAAACAAGGTCCCCGATAGCGTACTGAGGAGAAGGTCTTCTGCGAAGATCATAGTACTTCTTTTGTTGACTATGAGCGTGTGCAATGGTAGTATTAAGCAAACCCAGAGAGTCCTTTATTTGGGTAAGATAGTCTGAGGCTACTGGGTTATTTGAAGGAAGGATGCGTGGTGGAAGAATAGAGGGATGAAACCCATAGTTCAAGTAGAACGGACTCTGCTTGGTCGTACTGTGGGTTGCGTTGTTGTAGGCAAATTCTGCCAGAGGGAGAAGATCCACCCAATCATCCTGTTGGTAAGAAGTGTAACAACGTAAATATTGCTCGATGCATTAGTTGACTCTTTCAGTCTGTCCGTCGGTCTGCGGATGGTAAGGAGAAGTGAGCTTCCGCTCGATCCGTAGTATGTGACATAGTTCTTGCCAGAACTTGGAAATAAATTGTGATCCACGGTCAGACAGAAGAGTTTTTGGGATACCATGTAACTTAAAGACATGTTTCATCAGGAGTTCTGCCGTTTGTTTGGACGAAGGTAGTCTGCGAATAGCAATGAAATGTGCCATTTTTGTCAGATGGTCCACTGACACTAAGATGGTATTAAATCCTTTGGAAGTAGGCAATTCCACTATAAAGTCCAAGGACACAACTTACCATGGAGTTTGGGGTATTGGTAGACTGCATAGTAGACCGGATGGTCTCATAGTGTCAATTTTGGACCTGGCACAGACATTGCATGAGGAGACGAATTTTTGTATAGATGTTTTCATGTCAGGCCACCAGAATTGCCTGGTAATCAGATTAAGAGTCTTTGTCATACCCATATGTCCTGCCATAGGCACATCATGCGATAATTCCAAGATCTTGGTGCGTATGGTAGGTGGTATGTAAAGTTTGTCGTTGTAGTAGAGGAAGCCTTCTGCATCAGTATTTAGTTGTGGTGGGGGTGAATCCAAACTTATACCATGCAAAACCTCTTCCTTCAAGGAACGGACAACTCCAATAATGCGTTTGTGAGGTATTATAGGAACGGAAGGGATTTCGAAGTAGTTTTCTTCAGTTAGTCGTGATAGTGCATCCGCCTTTTTGTTCTTATCTGCAGGTGTGTAGGTCACTAGGAAGTTAAACCTTAGAAAGAATAGTGACCATCGTACCTGTCGGTGAGAGAGAGTTTTGTTAGTCTGAAGATATTGGAGATTTTTATGGTCCGTGTATATAAGTATTGGTAATTGGGTGCCTTTGAGTAGATGTCGCCAATTCTCCAAAGCCAATTTTATAGCAAGCAGTTCCTTTTCACCCACGGGGTAATTTATCTCTGGACTGCTTAGGGATTTAGAAAAAAAGGCGACTGGATGAAGTGGTGAAGTATGAGTTGGTCGTTGGGAGAGTATTGCTCCTACTGCCATGTTTGACGCATCTACTTCCAGAATGTATTGGAGGGATGGGTCTGGATGGCGTAATATGGGAGCAGAAGTAAACCTTGTCTTTAACAGGTGAAAAGCTTTATTTGCTTCATTTGACCATTTGAATGGTTTTTTAATGCTAGTGAGCTGTGTGAGGGGTCTCACAATGGCAGAGAAGTTTCTGATGAACTTCCTGTAGAAATTTGAAAATCCAAGGAATCGCTGTAGCGCCTTGCGTGTGGTTGGTGTAGGCCAATCCTGAATGCAGGATATCTTACTCATATCCATCTCGATTCCTGTTTTGGATATGATGTAGCCTAGAAACAGTACCTCTTCTTTATGAAACAAGCATTTTTTCAGTTTCACATAAAGGTTGTGTGCAAGCAATCTCGATAATACTAGTCTTACATGTCTTTTGTGTTCAGACAGGGATCGTGAATATATAAGTATATCGTCCAGATATACCACAACACAGACATCTAGTAAGTCTCTGAAAATATAGTTTATAAATCGTTGAAAAACTGCAGGGGCGTTGCATAGCCCGAATGGCATTACAAGATATTCGAACAATCCGTATCTGGTTCTGAATGCAGTCTTCCACTCGTGTCCAGCACGGATTCGAATGAGATTGTATGCTCCTTTCAGATCCAATTTTGAAAAATAGGTAGCTCCACGCACCTGCTCAATGAGCTCAGGGATAAGCGGTAGAGGATAGCGATCTTTTATTGTAATAGCATTCAATTAAACAGGCAAAAAATTTGGGGGAGCATACCCATGTATTTCCAAAGCTGCTGCAGCTATGAACCAAAAGACATGTATATTAAAAAAGAATAGCGCGCAAATGCAAAAGAAATTACTACCAAATCTGAAGAGAGTCCATAAATAAAAATGGGGGTTTGGTCCCACCATATGGCCATATCGTGCTCAAGCCCGCTACTGCGTCAAAGTACCCCATTATCAGTGGGTCCTACACTATCCATGAAAAAGAGATGAATCCAGCCCTTCTAACCCTGAGACAACACTCCTTGCTGGGAAAAATGTGCAAATGCACTACAGGGGACACCCTCCTATATCCACTTGATGGTGGACACTGATTGAGTACAGGTGTATGTGGGGGGTGGGGAGGGCTGCTCAACCTCGATAGTCTGGTCAGACCGAATACATAATAAACAGGCAAAAAATTTGGGGGAGCATACCCATGTATTTCCAAAGCTGCTGCAGCTATGAACCAAAAGACATGTATATTAAAAAAGAATAGCGCGCAAATGCAAAAGAAATTACTACCAAATCTGAAGAGAGTCCATAAATAAAAATGGGGGTTTGGTCCCACCATATGGCCATATCGTGCTCAAGCCCACTACTGCGTCAAAGTACCCCATTATCAGTGGGTCCTACACTATCCATGAAAAAGAGATGAATCCAGCCCTTCTAACCCTTGGAGACAACACTCCTTGCTGGGAAAAATGTGCAAATGCACTACAGGGGACTCCTCCTATATCCACTTGATGGTGGACACTGATTGAGTACAGGTGTATGTGGGGGGTGGGGAGGGCTGCTCAACCTCGATAGTCTGGTCAGACCGAATACATAATAAACAGGCAAAAAATTTGGGGGAGCAATGGTGGGATCAAACCCCCATTTTTATTTATGGACTCTCTTCAGATTTGGTAGTAATTTCTTTTGCATTTGCGTGCTATTCTTTTTTAATATACATGTCTTTTGGTTCATAGCTGCAGCAGCTTTGGAAATACATGGGTATGCTCCCCCAAATTTTTTGCCTGTTTATTATGTATTCGGTCTGACCAGACTATCGAGGTTGAGCAGCCCTCCCCACCCCCCACATACACCTGTACTCAATCAGTGTCCACCATCAAGTGGATATAGGAGGAGTCCCCTGTAGTGCATTTGCACATTTTTCCCAGCAAGGAGTGTTGTCTCCAAGGGTTAGAAGGGCTGGATTCATCTCTTTTTCATGGATAGTGTAGGACCCACTGATAATGGGGTACTTTGACGCAGTAGTGGGCTTGAGCACGATATGGCCATATGGTGGGACCAAACCCCCATTTTTATTTATGGACTCTCTTCAGATTTGGTAGTAATTTCTTTTGCATTTGCGCGCTATTCTTTTTTAATATACATGTCTTTTGGTTCATAGCTGCAGCAGCTTTGGAAATACATGGGTATGCTCCCCCAAATTTTTTGCCTGTTTATTATGTATTCGGTCTGACCAGACTATCGAGGTTGAGCAGCCCTCCCCACCCCCCACATACACCTGTACTCAATCAGTGTCCACCATCAAGTGGATATAGGAGGAGTCCCCTGTAGTGCATTTGCACATTTTTCCCAGCAAGGAGTGTTGTCTCCAAGGGTTAGAAGGGCTGGATTCATCTCTTTTTCATGGATAGTGTAGGACCCACTGATAATGGGGTACTTTGACGCAGTAGTGGGCTTGAGCACGATATGGCCATATGGTGGGACCAAACCCCCATTTTTATTTATGGACTCTCTTCAGATTTGGTAGTAATTTCTTTTGCATTTGCGCGCTATTCTTTTTTAATATACATGTCTTTTGGTTCATAGCTGCAGCAGCTTTGGAAATACATGGGTATGCTCCCCCAAATTTTTTGCCTGTTTATTATGTATTCGGTCTGACCAGACTATCGAGGTTGAGCAGCCCTCCCCACCCCCCACATACACCTGTACTCAATCAGTGTCCACCATCAAGTGGATATAGGAGGAGTCCCCTGTAGTGCATTTGCACATTTTTCCCAGCAAGGAGTGTTGTCTCCAAGGGTTAGAAGGGCTGGATTCATCTCTTTTTCATGGATAGTGTAGGACCCACTGATAATGGGGTACTTTGACGCAGTAGTGGGCTTGAGCACGATATGGCCATATGGTGGGACCAAACCCCCATTTTTATTTATGGACTCTCTTCAGATTTGGTAGTAATTTCTTTTGCATTTGCGCGCTATTCTTTTTTAATATACATGTCTTTTGGTTCATAGCTGCAGCAGCTTTGGAAATACATGGGTATGCTCCCCCAAATTTTTTGCCTGTTTATTATGTATTCGGTCTGACCAGACTATCGTGGTTGAGCAGCCCTCCCCACCCCCCACATACACCTGTACTCAATCAGTGTCCACCATCAAGTGGATATAGGAGGAGTCCCCTGTAGTGCATTTGCACATTTTTCCCAGCAAGGAGTGTTGTCTCCAAGGGTTAGAAGGGCTGGATTCATCTCTTTTTCATGGATAGTGTAGGACCCACTGATAATGGGGTACTTTGACGCAGTAGTGGGCTTGAGCACGATATGGCCATATGGTGGGACCAAACCCCCATTTTTATTTATGGACTCTCTTCAGATTTGGTAGTAATTTCTTTTGCATTTGCGCGCTATTCTTTTTTAATATACATGTCTTTTGGTTCATAGCTGCAGCAGCTTTGGAAATACATGGGTATGCTCCCCCAAATTTTTTGCCTGTTTATTATGTATTCGGTCTGACCAGACTATCGAGGTTGAGCAGCCCTCCCCACCCCCCACATACACCTGTACTCAATCAGTGTCCAACATCAAGTGGATATAGGAGGAGTCCCCTGTAGTGCATTTGCACATTTTTCCCAGCAAGGAGTGTTGTCTCCAAGGGTTAGAAGGGCTGGATTCATCTCTTTTTCATGGATAGTGTAGGACCCACTGATAATGGGGTACTTTGACGCAGTAGTGGGCTTGAGCACGATATGGCCATATGGTGGGACCAAACCCCCATTTTTATTTATGGACTCTCTTCAGATTTGGTAGTAATTTCTTTTGCATTTGCGCGCTATTCTTTTTTAATATACATGTCTTTTGGTTCATAGCTGCAGCAGCTTTGGAAATACATGGGTATGCTCCCCCAAATTTTTTGCCTGTTTATTATGTATTCGGTCTGACCAGACTATCGAGGTTGAGCAGCCCTCCCCACCCCCCACATACACCTGTACTCAATCAGTGTCCACCATCAAGTGGATATAGGAGGAGTCCCCTGTAGTGCATTTGCACATTTTTCCCTGCAAGGAGTGTTGTCTCCAAGGGTTAGAAGGGCTGGATTCATCTCTTTTTCATGGATAGTGTAGGACCCACTGATAATGGGGTACTTTGACGCAGTAGTGGGCTTGAGCACGATATGGCCATATGGTGGGACCAAACCCCCATTTTTATTTATGGACTCTCTTCAGATTTGGTAGTAATTTCTTTTGCATTTGCACGCTATTCTTTTTTAATATACATGTCTTTTGGTTCATAGCTGCAGCAGCTTTGGAAATACATGGGTATGCTCCCCCAAATTTTTTGCCTGTTTATTATGTATTCGGTCTGACCAGACTATCGAGGTTGAGCAGCCCTCCCCACCCCCCACATACACCTGTACTCAATCAGTGTCCACCATCAAGTGGATATAGGAGGAGTCCCCTGTAGTGCATTTGCACATTTTTCCCAGCAAGGAGTGTTGTCTCCAAGGGTTAGAAGGGCTGGATTCATCTCTTTTTCATGGATAGTGTAGGACCCACTGATAATGGGGTACTTTGACGCAGTAGTGGGCTTGAGCACGATATGGCCATATGGTGGGACCAAACCCCCATTTTTATTTATGGACTCTCTTCAGATTTGGTAGTAATTTCTTTTGCATTTGCGCGCTATTCTTTTTTAATAGCATTCAATATCCTATAGTCGATGATAGGCCTGAGACTTGAGTCCTTATTGCGGACAAAAAAGAGTCCTGCTGCTGTGGAAGAAGTGGAAGGTCTAATAAAACCTTTCTTCAAATTCTCATCCAAATAGTCTTTGAGATGGGAAAATTCATCCTGTGAAAGAGGATAAACATGACCGAACGGCAATTTGCTATTTGGGAGTAGATCAATGCTACAATCATAGTCTCGATGGGGAGGTAGTGCTTGAGCATTTTTTTTCAAGAAAAACCTCAGAGAGATCCTGATAACATAGTGGTGCAATCTCATCTGTCACCACAGACAGGATCTTCCCAAAAGACGGGAGGTTACACGTACCCTCGCAATAGCAAGAGAGGAAGGCCAGGGTCCGTTCCTTCCAATCTATGGTTGGTTGATGTGTGTGCAACCAGGGAAGTCCCAACACAATGGGAAAGTGGGGTGAAGGTATTAGATCGAAGGTAGTGGTCTCCATATGAGACCCGTTAGTAGTGACTAGGAGTGCCTGTGTCTGATCAGTGATTGGACCAGAGGATAAAGGAACACCGTTAATAAGACTTACTGAGACAGGTTTAAGTTTAGAAATAATAGGAACTTTATTTAAAGCAGCAAAACGTATGTCAATATAATTTCCACAAGATCCTGTGTCAATCATGGCCTTAGTAGTAATCCTGTTCTGGTCCCACTGTAATGTTAAGCAAACAGAAAGGTAAGGGTTAGTGATTGAAGTTGTCAATCCCCCTAGGAGGACATGTGAACACTCACCCTTCTTTTTGTAGACTAGGGGACAGACGTTTATCTTGTGATCCGGGGATGCACAGTACAAGCAGAGATTACCAGATCGTCTTTTGGCTCTTTCCATAGTTGATAGAGGTGGGCGTATGGTTCCTACCTCCATAGGAACGGGGTCAACGGCCGAAATCCGAGAAGAACTGGATAATGGCATTCCCATTTTCTCAGCCTTTCTTTCTCGTAGTCTTCTATCTATGGTGATACTGAGTTGTATCAATGCATCCAGGGTTTTTGGCAGATCCGCTCGGGCGAGCTCGTCTTTAACGGCCTCTGATAGGCCAAGCCTAAATTGGGTTTTCAGAGATGCATCATTCCATTCTGAATCAAGGGTCCATCTCTTGAATTCTGCGACAAAGTCTTCTACAGGTCTCCTACCTTGTTTCAAGGATCTTAATTGAAGATCGGCAGTACTCTGCCTATTGGGATCATCATATAGGCTAGTGAGTTCTGCTAGGAACAAGGCATAGGAGTTGAGAAGCTGGTCGTTTTTCTCAAAAAGAGAGTCTGCCCAGGCCCGAGGATCGCCTGTTAGGTAAGAAATAATAGTACAAACCTTAATGTGATCAGTAAGGTAGGTACGGGGTTTTAGCAAGAAAAGTAACTCACATGCGTTTTTAAATTCGCGAAATTTTTTGCGATCGCCTGTAAATACCAAAGGAGGATTTATTTTGGATTCAGGGGACTGAGCAGTGGTAAGTTGTGTCTGTCGAATTACCTGCTGCGACAGAGCCTGATTGTCTTCTTTTAATTCAGCAAGTGCGTGTATTAACGCAGTTACTTGCTGTTTTAATTGTGTCATCTGAGTGGTTATTTCTGCTGAATCCATTTGTGGTTCGTTCAATCTGTAACGCTCCTGCGTTTTACGTATGATGTGGATTTTCAGCTGCAGAAATATTCCACTTCAGTAGTCATGTAGAGAAACGCTGAGACACCAATCCCAACTCTCAATGACTCATCATGTGTGGATGATCTCAATTCAGCAAGTAAATACACACACTCAATAAGATGTTTCCTAGAGTGACTTATGTATATAGTAACGCAGTGATGATAGGCTGAAGAGACAGGTTGGGTAGAGATGGTAGATGACAGACACTTGAAAGGAAATGTTCTTGAAAGTAAGATAGTAGCAGATGGGATGCAGATAGGTTTAGCAATCATGTATGGTAGCAGATGACAGAGTAGCAGGTGGACATACAAGAGAGATCAACCCAGTGCAAGAACAGGTGGTAGTAGGCTCAAGAGCTAGCAATCTTAGATAATGCAGATGTAGTAATAGTCCTTAGTATGCAGAGCTAGATAGTGTAAGCTGTAGTATAAAGGTAATAGAGGTTTCCCCTGTGGGGTACTTATCACTAATAGCAATGTAGCAGAGGAGAGGTTCGGCAAGAGCGGATGATCCGGTAGCGGGATACAGGGATCAGCGCAGCGTGGTTCCGACAGCGAGGTATGCTTGCAAGCATGAGAGCTTCAAGACAGGTTAGCATCAAGGCACAAAGCAGTTTGAACGAACACATGTGAGTGAGAGCCGGCGATCTAAATAGCCATCCAGTCCGGCGCTCAGTGATGACAGCATCAGTCTTAAAGGTGTATGCGCACCTTACCAAAAGAGAATGGTGGGGCGCATACACTTATGAAAGAGTAATTAGGGTACCCAAAGGTACCAGAACATTACAGCATAATTACTGGAATCCCCTCTATTATAGCAAGCTATATTGCACATTATATGTGTTTTCTTAAAATAATGTAGCTAAATACATTTTTTCACAGTGCAGCTGTATTGTCACATGACCTTCCACCGCTCTCCTTACCTGATCTGAGGACCAAAGTGGGAGGGGTTGAGATCCCCCTCTGATGTCATCAGGGAGGTCAGGTGATGTCAAGTATTTAGTTGCATATTTAAAAAAAAAAAAATACATACACTGTGCAATATAGCTTGCTATACCAGAGGGGATTCCCGTTATTATGCTCAGTGGCTTTACAGATCAGCTCTCAAATCACTGACTATTGAGCTTACAGGCAGGAAGGGAGAGGGAAAGGGGTTGAGGAAGAGACTGCAGAATGACGGAGGCATGTAAACTGACCACAGTATCATGGATCATCAGCCATGATTACCGTGGTCAGCACACTTAGGGGAACACCGGAAAAGAGGGGATCAACCAGGTCTTTTACACCATACAATGGAAAAAAGTACACTGTAGGACTTGGGTGGACAGATTACTGGGTGGGGCTGGGGAAGACCCAGCTGTCATGGTACACATGGGTACCAATGACATAGGCAGAGGAAGATGGAGAGTCCTAAACAATTTCAGGGACTTAGGTGCTAAGTTGAGGAGTAGGACCTCCAAGGTAGTATTTTCAGAAATACTACCTGTACCTCGAGCCACACCAGAGAGGCAGCGGGAGATTAGGGAAGTTAACAAGTGGCTGAGGAGCTGGTGTAGTAAGGAGGGTTTCGGGTTCCTGGAGAACTGGGCCGACTTCTCAGTCGGCCACCGGCTCTTTGGTAGGGACAGATTGCACCTAAATGGGGAGGGTGCAGCCGTACTGGGTGAGAAGATGGCCATAAAGTTAGAGGGGCTTTTAAACTAGGTGATGGGGGGAGGGTACAGATGTAGAATTAGCCAGTGAAAAGCAAGATTCAGAGGGCACAAATGGGGACATTAGCGGCAGGGTGTTCAGAGCTCCTAAACCCAGGGTGGGTATGGGGAAAAATCACAAGAGCAGCCTAAAAACATCAAATGAGGATATATGCAACCAGTCAAAATTTAAAGAGGTTTCTATACCAATGCCAGAAGCCTGGCCAACAAGATGGGAGAGCTGGAGCTACTGATGTTTGAGGAGGACTTAGATTTTGTGGGGATAACAGAGACTTGGTTTGACAGCTCTCATGACTGGATGGCGACCATTCAGGGGTATTCCCTTTATTGCAGGGATAGAGAAGGTAAAAAAGGGGAGGGGTATGTCTGTATATTAAGAACAGTGTACAGGTAAATATGAGGGATGATATTAATAATGGAGCTATGGATGAGGTAGAATCCCTATGGGTAGAACTTCAAAGGGAAGGCACTGTGCAGAAGGAAATATTGGGCGTATGCTATAGGCCCCCCAACCAGAGGGAGGAGGGGGAGGCGGACCTCCTTTTACAGATAGGATTGGCAGCAAGGATGGGAAATGTCATTATAATGGGGGACTTTAATTATCCAGATATAGACTGGGCAGAAGGAACCGCACATTCAGCCAAGGCTCGACAGTTCCTAAATGTTTTGCAGGACAATTTCATGGGTCACATGGTGAATGCACCGACAAGAAACAATACGGTACTTGACCTACTGATTACCAATAATACAGACCTGCTTACGGATATAGAAATACGGGGCAACTTAGGAAACAGTGACCATAGGTCAATTAGTTTCAATATTAATCATAGAAATAGGAAACACAAGGGTAATATAAGAACACTGAATTTCAAAAGAGCCAATTTCCCAAAACTGCACTCGCTGCTAGAAAATATCAAATGGGATAGAACCCTGGGAACAAAGAACACGGAGGAAAAAATGGGAGTGCTTCAAGAGCATACTAAATAAAGGGATTGGCCAGTGCATTCCAAAGGGAAATGAATTTAAAAGAGCAAAACTAAACCCTGGGTGGCTAAACTCCAACATAAAAATGCATATTAATACTAAAGAAAAGGCCTTCAAAAAATACAAGGCTGAGGGGTCATTGGCAGCATTCAAGCATTACAAAGAGTGTAATAAGAAATGTAAAGACGAAATCAAGGCGGCTAAAATAGAACACGAGAGACATATAGCAGAAGAGAGTAAAAAGAACCCCAAAAAGTATATAAACAGTAAGAAAGCGAGGCCATAACACAATGGCCCCATAACAGATGACAAAGGAAATATGGCCACAGAGGACAGAGAAAAGGCGGAAGTGTTAAATAATTTCTTCTCTTCAGTCTTCACAAAAGAATCGGGGGGCTACATTAACCCAGCTTGTAAGGCCAAACTAAATAACACACCTCAGGAAGTACCGCCATGGCTAACAGAAGATAGACTTAGAACTAAAATAGAGAAACTCAACATAAATAAATCACCGGGACCGGATGGCTTGCACCTTAGGGTTCTTAAAGAGATCAGCCAGGTGATTGCCAGACCATTATTCTTGATCTTTAAGGATAGTTTACGGATGGGTATGGTGCCAGCTATTTGGAAAAAAGCCAATGTGGTACCAATATTTAAAAAAGGGCAGAGATATATCCCTGGTAACTATAGGCCGGCCGGCCTAACATCAGTAGTCTGCAAGATTTTGGAGGGGATGTTAAGGGACCACATACAAGACTTTAGTAATGAAAATGGTATTATTAGTAGTAATCAGCATGGATTCATGAAAAATCGTTCTTGCCAAACCAATCTATTAACCTTCTACGATGAAGTGAGCTGCCACCTAGATAAAGGTAAGCCTGTGGATGTGGTGTATCTGGACTTTGCAAAGGCCTTTGACACTGTTCCCCACAAACACTTACTGTTCAAACTAAGGAAGGTAGGTATGGACCATAAGGTGAGTACCTGGATAGAGAACTGGCTCCAGGGGAGAGTCCAGAGGGTGGTGATTAATGGGGAGTACTCGGATTGGGCGGGTGGGGAAAGTGGGGTCCCCCAGGGTTCTGTCCTGGGACCAATCCTGTTTAATTTATTCATAAGTGATCTAGAAGAGGGGATATCTAGTACAATCTCAGTATTTGCGGATGATACTAATTTAAGCATGCCAATATCT
The DNA here is from genome assembly GCF_965119305.1 of Pelophylax lessonae. NCBI lineage: Eukaryota > Metazoa > Chordata > Amphibia > Anura > Ranidae > Pelophylax > Pelophylax lessonae. The sequence continues at coordinate 707,556,791 of NC_138768.1, forward strand.
TCTATGCAGGATGTGGAAACCTTAAAAGCAGACCTGAACAAAATAATGGGGTGGGCAACTACATCGCAGATGAGGTTTAATGTTGAAAAATGTAAAGTAATGCACTTGGGTGCCAGAAACCAGAAAGCAAGCTACTCACTAGGGGGGGAACCTCTGGGTGAGTCTAGGATGGAAAAGGACCTGGGGGTACTGGTAGACAACAGGCTTGGCAGTGGCATGCAATGCCAAGCCGCTGCAAGCAAGGCCAACAGAATACTGGGATGTATAAAAAAGGGGATTCACTCCAGAAATAAAGAGATTATTCTCCCACTCTACAAGACTCTGGTCCGGCCACATCTGGAGTATGCTGTCCAGTTCTGGGCACCTGTCCTCAGGAAGGATGTGCTGGAACTGGAGAGAGTCCAGAGAAGGGCAGCAAAAAAAATTAGGGGAATGGAGGACTTCAGCTATGAGGAAAGACTACAAGCACTGGACTTATTCTCTCTGGAGAAGAGACGATTGAGGGGGGATATGATATCTATGTACAAATACTGTACTGGCGACCCTAGCATAAGGAACAAACTATTCAGAGAAAGGGAATACAATAAGAAACGTGGCCACTCACTAAAACTAGAGGAAAGGCGGTTTAACCTTAAAATACGTAGGGAGTTCTTCACTGTAAGAGCAGTAAGGATGTGGAATTCTCTTCCACAAGCAGTCGTATCAGCAGGGAGCATCGATAGTTTCAAAAAACTGTTAGATGGGCACCTTAAAGACCACAACATAGAGGGGTATACAATGTATGGTTAACAGCAAACACACACACACATCATAGGTTGAACAGAATGGACGGATGTCTTTTTTCAACCTCATTAACTATGTAACTATGTATTGTATATTGTGCTTTAAAGGAACAGGATCATTTGTTTTTCTTAGGGTTACAACGATTTTAGGGATTTTTTTATTTTCCATAAAATCCTTTTCTTTAAGTTCATTTATTGATACAAGATCAGAAGGAATTCTGAGATATAGGGGTTATAGTGCTGCCTATAGGCGAATTGACAGAGGGGTTGGAATTGTTCCACAAATGAACTCCAAGAAAAGGGTATTATAATATTTAAAAATCCAGTTTTCTTGTTCATTAGGGGATACAGGGTCTCTTCATCATTGATGTAATTGTCCAAATATGGTGGTCATCTTTGGTCAGTGACGGAATTTTAAACCCTTCCCTTTGTTTACATGGCTGAGGATTCCTTGAACTTTTGTTTAAAAGAATTAATTATCACTATTCCTTAAGGTCCATGGTTTTAAATGCATGGCTGCTGAAGCACAGAGGCCTAACTGTTTCTGTCGCTATGAGATCCACCTCTCGCAAAGTTTGACAGGGTCTTAGCAATAATGATGGACCAAACATGTTCCTGTTTGGTTTGCTGCCAGAACTTCCGAACATGTAAAAAGTTTGGACCCAAACCGCAAACTCTATGGGACCCGAACTTGGAAAATCAAAAGTCCCCATTTTTGAGGCTTACATGAAAGTTATTTGTCATAAAAAGGTACACTTTTTTTAAAAAAAATATTATTTTTACAGAAGCAATGATTTTAATGATGCTTAAAAAAATACCAAATGAAAAATTCCTTTAAATATAGTGCCTGGGGGGTTCCCTTAGTCTGCCTGTAAAGTGACACATTTGTACCGTGTATAGAACCTGCTGCAGCAAAACTGACATATACTGTATAAAGAAAAAAAAGACAACATTTAAATAGATTTTCCCAGCTGCAAGCCAATGCCTTCAATATAAAAAGGTTTTTTTTTTTTTTTTTTTTTTTAAAGGTGTGGGGGTCCTCCCCAGTCCATACCAGGCCCTTTGGGTCTGGTATGGATTTTGAGGAGAACCCCATGCCAAAATGAAAATGTAAAAAAACGGTGTGGTGTCCTCCCCATAATCCTTACCAGACCCTTATCTGAGCATGCAGCCTGGCAGACCAGGAAAGGGGGGGAGCAAGTGCCTCCCCTCCTGAACCATGCCAGGCCACATGCCCTCAACATAAGGGGTTGCTTTGGGGTGGAGGGGCTCTGCATGGAGACAAGGGTCTCTTCCCCACAACCCTGGGCTTTGGTTGTGGGGGTCTGCAGGTAGGGGGCTTATCAGACTCTGGAGGCCCTCTTTAACAAGGAGGGCCCCAGATCCTGGCCCCCTACATGTGAATGAGTATGAGCTACATGCCCCTACACATTTTTGACAATTAGCTCCATTGTCAATTACGACGCCAGGAACCAACACTAACTCCGCCCTCGGCGAATGCTAACTGCCATCTGCCTGCTGTGGCATCTGACAGTTTCTAAATAGGCAAGGGGCGGAGCTTAGCCTTTAACACGAGTGGAGTTTTTTTTTTTCTTCTTTCAGGTCCGGTGGTAGCGGCAGGCACCGTGATTGATGATGGCTCCACATTGGGGGAATTTTTTTTTTTTTTACAAAAGAATTGTCAAAATTGTGTGCGCATTTTTATTTCTTTTTGACACTTTTTTGGTGAATGAGTAGGGGTATATACATATATATATATATATATATATATATATATATATATATATATATATATATATATATATATATAAAGAGAACATGGATTTTGGGGGGGACCCCAGTTTTGGCTTGGAGGTTTCCCTCAAAATCAATACCAGATCTCAGGGTTTGGTATAGATTTTGGGGGGGAACCCCATGCCGTTTTCTTTTTTTTTTTATTTTGGTGTGGGATTCCCCTTGAAATCCATAAATCCATAAAGTCGGGTGTTTGCCCAACATTCAATGTTCAGGCTGCATTTATGTTCAGTTCAAACCACTAGCCCAACACTACTGAGCACCTGGACAAGTTAGTTTCATTATGTTTCATTGGAATGCTCTCTGTCTCAATACTGCAAAGCAGATAAGGATATAGCTGCATAGGAGGGAAGGGGTAAATCAGGTTGAACAGATTCCATGGAGTCACCAGATCATCCACTGGTATGCCTAGGGAATTTCTGGACTTAGAGACAAAACTTACTTGTTGTTGAATCTGGAAGCCATTAGGTCATTGTCTAGTGTGCCCCATGAGTGAAATAGGTTTCGAAACACTTCCAGGAGAATAGACTAGTCCCCCGAGTCCAGACATTGTCAACCCAGGAAGTCTGCCATATCAATTTCCATGTTTGGGCTGTTCATGGCATACAGAGATGAAACGTGTGTTCCACCCAAGCCAGAATCTGGTTGGCTTCTTCTTGAGCTCTGAGACAAATAGTTCCTCCTTTATGGTTGTCGTATGTCACTGATGAGCCTTATTTGACTGCATCTGGGTGAACTGACTGTGTAGTCAGGACAGAAGGCCCAGCATTGAAAGGATAACCAGTTCCAGTATGTTGATCAGGAGACAGGTTTTCCTCAGTGACATAATCTCTTACACTGATAAATTACCCAGAACATATCCCCAGCCTCTAAGGCTGGCCATACACTATACCATTTTCTTGTTCAACTTTGCTTTAGATTTACCAAAACCATGTGATATAGGGTCAAACTTTCAATGTGTATGCAATCTGGCAGGCCCTTGCACTACATAGTTTAAGGTAAATCTAAAGGAAATTGAATAAGAAAATTGTATAGTGTATGGCCAGCATAAGGCTGGCATCTGTTTTGACAATCTTACTAACTGATGTAAGAAAGAAATTCCCAGACCACATGGCTGGATTAAAGAGCCACAAGGCCAGGGATAATATGACCTCGTGAGCAGGAAAGACCTGTAGGACCGGTGAAACTGGTGGCATTGAGCAAGGGTACTCAGGACTCAGAAGCAAGTGAAGATACATGACCTTCAGTGGTCAATTCAGTGTAAGTAACACTGAGGAGGGTTAACCCTGGGACCCTCATAGGGAGACAATGGTAATTCTTTTCATGTTAATGACTGAAGAACTAGAGGAATGGCATATTCACATGCACACATCGCAGTGTGGTGCAGGTAAGCTAATATGGCATGCATCACACATTGAAATTAAACTCATTCCATGGTCCACAGACGGCTTGTGACACATACATACAGTACTGTGCAAAAGTTTTAGGCAGGTGTGAAGAAATGCTGTAAAGTAAAAATGCTTTCAAAAATATGTATTTATTGATTTTTTTTTGATTTACAAAATGCAAAGTGAGTGAACAGAAGTAAAATTTAAATCAAATCGCTTAAACTTAATGTGGCAGATAAAAGAAACATTGTGCTTACTTCCCTTTGACATCAGAAGATGTCCAGCAGTGCCATCAGCACAGAACTGGTAGAATCCAGGCTGTAGCTACTGCAAGGACTGCAGTTGGGGAATGATACTTGCTGTTATGACAATGTCTGGACTCGGGGGACTAGTCTATTCTCCTGGTAGTTTTTGCACCCATCTACTGTCTGGAGAAGTCTGGCAAGAAGTGGTCTTCATGGAAGAATTGTGACCAAAAACCCATACCTCTCATGTGGAAACAAGCCTAAGTGACTTACAGTAAGTATGCATGAAAACATAGGAACTGGGGTGCATAAAAATGGCAGCAGGTGCTTTGGACTAATGAGTCAAATACTGAAATATTTGGCTGTAGCAGTAGGCGGTTTGTTTGCCAAAGGGCTGAAGAGTGGCACAATAATGAATGGCTACAGGCAACAGTAAAGCTTGGTGGAGGTTCCTTGCATGTTTAGGGCTGCATTTCTGCAAATTGAGTTGGATATTAGCTCAGAATCAATGGTGTCCCTAAAGTAATAATAAAGACTTATTTTTTATTTTTTAAAAATAACAAACATGTTATACTTACCTGCTCTGTGCAGTAGTTTTTCACAGAGCAACCCTGATCCTCCTCTTCTCAGGGTCCCCGCCAGAGCTACTAGGCGTCCATATAGATGGGGCTAACGCATTTCAAGGGAGAACCCTCTTCATCATAGCCATGGCTCATGGCTTGAACAGTGTGAGCTCCATCTATATGGACGCCTTCAAGGCTTCTTGTTGCAATTAAGCATCTTGGTCCTGCGGTCTCTGGATAGCCGAAGGAATCATTTGGTTCTATGCTTACATCTAGCATACTCTTGTGAGTATAATATATTATGTGTTTTAATGATTTTCCAAAAAATGTTTATGATATTGCACTAGGTTGGTGCGCCTTCTCTTGTTTTCTAAGCTAACCGCAAGTATCATTCCCCAACTGCAGTCCTTGCAGTAGCTACAGCCTGGATCTCTAAACACCTGACTGGAATATCCTGCTAAATGTTCTGAATCTTTTCTGTTTAATGAAACCAACTACTATACTCACCACAGCCCATTATCTACCTTCTAATTCTTATCCACTGATCCGGTAGTATCTCCTATCAAACCTAATAAGCCAGATTTTACTGCTCTATTTACACTATCTACTCCAGCTTTAAACTCCACCCATAACCTTAGGTGTGCCACCTGTTCTACATGGTATTGCCCACTGGGGACGGGGAGCTCCTCCAGTTGTTCCTGTTTACCCCCCACCCCCAAGGAAACAAAAGGACATTTAATTGACACAGATCTCACCAACAATCTGCAAAATGCAGATTCTAAATGGACATCCCTCACCTCTATTCTTGATATACGTATTTGACTTTCCAGTTGGAATAATTGCCACCCACTGTCCCTGACTTGCCACATAATCTCAAAGTTGTAAATCATTGCCTTGTGTAATTTATTGATCCAAAAACACTTTCATTCCCAAGTGCTAGCTAAGAACAAGTACAATGCATGTTATTTGACCCAATGTCTCTACTAGGAAATCTGTGAACTTCCTGGTGCTGGTCATAGTCTATATCCCTTGCCATCTGTTTATATTTCACCTTAATACATCATATTAGCAATCTTTATTTTTTAACCACTTTACCACTGGAGGATTTTGCTGTCTTACGTCTGGGCCACTTTTTGCGAATCGGCACTGTGCGACTTTAACTGACAATTGCGCAGTTATGCAACGCCATACCCGAACAAAATTTACCTCCTTTTTTTCCCACAAACAGAGCTTTCTTTTGGTGGTATTTGATCACCTGTGTGATTTTTACTTTTTGCGCTATAAACAAAAAAAGAGTGATAATTTTGAAAAAATAACAATATTTTTCACATTTTTTTATATGAAATCCCCCCCCCCCCCCAAAAAATGTAAAAATCTAAATTTTTTATCATTTTAGGCCAATTTGTTTTCTGCTACATATTTTTGGTAAAAAAATCTCAATAAGCGTATTTTGATTGGTTTGCGCAAAAGATATTGCGTTTACTAACTAAGGGAAAGATTTCTGTCGTTTTTGGTGTTTTTTTCTTTAACGAGTAATGGCGGCGATCTGCGATTTTTTTTACTGGATTGCGACATTGCGGCGGACAGATTGGACCCTTGACTGACATTTTTGACACTTTTGGGGGGTACCAGTGACATTACTACAGTAATCAGTGCTATAAATATGCACTGTTACTGTAAAAAGGACACTGGCAGGGAAGGGGTTAATTTTTATTGGTGATCAAGGGGTTAATGTATGCCTGGTGCTTACTGACGTGTGTGGGGGGAGGGGACTATGTGACACAAGGACAGATCGCAGGTTCAGCTATGCTGAACCCTGCAATCTGACCCTGCCTGTCACTTAGGAGATCCACCCGCTTTGTTTACACAAGCAGGCGGATCTCCACACTCGATTCCCTGACGATCGGGGAAGAGCGGCGGTGATCACCGCCGCTCCTCCCCTGGCCCGACTCCCGCTGTGACTGAATACAGCGGGAGCGAGCCTCCGGCCGAGAGATGGGAATGTCTGGCGACGTAGGTCTATGTCGCCAGACGTTATCGAGCCACTTTGCCGCAGTAGAGCTCTAGTGAGCAGCGGTAAAGTGGTTAAGTACCTAATATTTGGAAAATGGGTCAGGGTGACTGCCACTGAACATAAACCCTAACAAATACCCACCACACTATATCTTATCTGTTACATCCATACTGTATGTGTTAGTTTCTCATTTTTCTAATGTATTTTTATTAACAGATAATGAGAGTAATGTTTGGGCTTGATCAGAGGCATGACCTAGACTCTAAAATAAAAAAAGAAACTACTCCTTCTCCCATGTCTGCCTTATTATCTTCATTTGCACTTTCAAAACTGTGGACTACACACTCCTGTGCACTTTGTATGCATTTATAAATTGAAATATCTACTAGACTGTCAATCCTGTTTGGAACAAACATCTGTTTCTATTTTATAGGCAGCACAGCCTTAACAAGCTCAGACCCCGTGAAACAACTAATGTGCTCTCTACTTGATTTCTTTCTGTTGCTTGTAACTTACAGTTGAAATGTAAATCTGATATGTTTTTTAACCTTTCTTAAACTCAATTAAAATTGATTGTAAGTGAAAATAAGAGAAACAACAATACCCCTTGATTAATAGTATTGTTAACTTGAATCTTTACACAGAACACTAACATGAACCAAGCCAAATTAGTCCAGAACTAATGCCATAAGCTTTATTTCTTGTGTAGCACCCTCCTAGTTAGGTAGGTGCTAGGTAAAAGCATATCTGCTTCTCTTATCAGGAGAACCTGATCTATTAGGTTGCCTGTCACATGTTTCCAGGTGTGATTCACTGGGTCTAAGGAAGTGTCCCCACTGCATCTAATGAGGGAGCTTGTTGGACAGTGGAGGAAACCTAGCTAGTGACACATCATGTTTTTTAGCAGTCCCAGTGAGAGGGCATTCTGCAATGCATCCTGGGATTGGCCATAAATAGGAAGGGGGCATGTGACAGGGCATCTTTGGTGGGAGGCAGAGTCTCAGGTGGAGGGGGACGGCCGTTTCTCCTCCTGCAGAGCGAGAGCAAAGTGGTCTTGGGCAGTCGGCCTAGTGAGCAGGGTGTGGAACTGAGCTGCAGAGGATCCAGAGTGCTGATGGTGGAGCTGCTGACAGAGTCTCTTGGGAAAAACAGTGGCAGTGAGTACTGAGGGATCTGCCAAAGGGTCTAGCCCAGGAAGGGGGACCACTCTAGTGAAGTCAGGGGATCAAGGAGCTAGCTCACACGGAGAGTATGATAGTAACGGGCTTGCCAAGTACAAAGCCCTGAAGAATAGGAACAAAAGGGGGTGCCAGGAAGGGCCCTGAAGTGTGTTCTGCAGTACAGTACAGCTTATCTAAAGCGGTCCATTTATCACTACTTCATCACTATTGCCCAGGTGAAGCAGCAGCCTTGCCGCATTCAGCAGTATTCAGTCATCCCAGCAAATTGTGCATAGTTCTATGAGTTGGAGTATACCGCTCATTCCCTTCTCCTACCCAAGTTCTCAATAAAAAAACAAAACTCCTGGACTGTTTCCTGACTGAGCTAAAACATTTGGGAAAATGTTGAACTGTCATGCTGTTGCTAATGGTAACCCAGGGGAACCCGTAACTAGCAGCTTCCAAAGGAGTAGTGCTACATATGGTGGCTCATCCGAGATGTCACCCTGGGTTACTGGCCCGGTTGCTAATGGCAACGGCTGAAGAAAAATTTCAAAATCTCTATATATATAGACATCTGCAGTACAAATATACACATAAGGTGCATTTAAGAGAATGCACCCCCCCCCCCCCACCAAACAAAACTGTGCTTGGTGGGTATTTTTAACATCCTCACTAACTGTCTCTACAGCTCTAAACAACCTGCAAAGAAACATAGGTTAGGCACTTGTACATTCACACTTTAGAAAGATATATCGTTGGCTCTATTTGCTGATGAGAAGACCCTCCCCGCAGGGGCAGCCTTCTCATCCAACATCCCTATCTAAAGGATCCAACTCTGTGCACCATTTTGACTCGGCGATCAGTCCGCTCCTTTAATGCGGCCCTGAACCCTGCCACTGACTATCTACTTCAGTCTCTTTTTTTTTTGCCCCCGGAAAACACCGATCCACGTGCCCTTGGCTGCCATTTTCTCCATTCACACTTGCACCTTTTACTGTTTAGCAGACACAGTCCATATTCATATAAAGATGCCTTTCTCTTGCCTCCCAGTACTTCACAGGAATGTACATTTTGTAGCTCAGATGGAGGCTTTCCGCCATTTGTAGGTACAGATTTCGATTCTGACTCGAATCTTAGCATTGCCACGGGCAACCATCATTGTGCATTTTTTTCTTCATCCCACTCTCCCTATCTCCTGTAGAGCAGACCTCACACTTGCTTTGAGCATTACAACACATTCTCTGAAGCAAAAATATATTTTTTCACCTAACTTATTTGTACATTTGTTCATTTTCCCTTTTTCCCCTTTCCAGGTTTGTGGGATACTCCTAAATTTTTATAGGATTTTTGTAGGGGGCGGCTGCCCCAGATCCAACTGGACGTGGCTCATTTTGGTGGGGGTGGATGTAGCACCCTCCTAGTTAGGTAGGTGCTAGGTAAAAGCATTTATGCTCCTCTTATCAGGGGAGCCTGATCTATTAGGTTGCCTGTCACATGTTTCCAGGTGTGATTCACTGGGTCTAAGGGAGTGACCCCACTGTATCCAATGAGGCAGCTTGTTGGACATTGGAGAAAACCTAGCCAGTGACACATCATGTTTTATGGCAGTCCCAGTGTGAGGGCATTCTGCAATGCATCCTGGGATTGGTCATAAATATGGAGAGGACATGTGACAGGGCGTCTTTGGTGGGAAGCAGAGTCCCAGGAGGAGGTGGGTGGCTGTCTCTCATCCTGAAGAGTGAGAGGAAAGTGGTCTTAGGCAGTCGGCCTAGTGAACTGGGTGTGGAGCTGAGCTGCAGAGGATTCAGAGTGCTGACGGTGGAGCTGCTGGCAGAGTCTCTTGGGAAAAACAGTGTCTGTGAGTACCGAGGGACCTGCCAAAGGGTCTGGCCCAGGAAGGGGGACCACTCCAGTGAAGTCAGGGGTTCAAGTAGCTAGCTCACACGGAGAGTATGATAGTAAATTGGTTGCCAAGTACAAAGCCCTGAAGAATAGGAACAAATGGGGGTGCCAGGAAGGGCCCTGAAGTGTGTTCTGCAGTACAGTACAGCTTATCTAAAGCGGTCCATTTATCACTACTTCATTGCTATTGCCAAGGGGAAGCCTTGGCCTTGCCGCATTCAGCAATATTTAGTCTTCCCAGCAGATTGTGCATAGTTCTATAAGTTGGAGTATCCCACTCATTCCCTTCTCCTACCCAAGTTCTCAATTAAAAACACAAAAACCAAAGCTACTGGACTGTTTCCTGACTGAGCTAAAACACTTGGGAAAATGTTGAACTGTCATGCTGTTGCTAATAGTAACCCAGGGGAACCCATAGCAGCTCCCAAGGGAGTAGTGCTACACTTGTTCTAAGTTGAGGGGCACCCAGAAACCACGGTTTTCCACCAAAATTCCCTGGAACTAGAGATCCTCCCTGTGACAGTATTCACCATCACTGGAAGTTAAAGTGGAGTTCCACCCTATTTTTATACTTACCTCCATCTTCTCGCTCCGGGTCACCTGAAAAAGAAATGGATAATCGCATATTTTTTTTTTTTTTACTTACCTCGTAGCGAAGAAAATATACTTACCTTACTTCCTTCTTCCTCCTTCCTCGGCCGCGGCCCGTCGTCACTTCCTGGCTCTGCAATGATTCCTGGGAGCTGGACGTCATAGCTCCCAGGAATCATTGCGCCTGCACCGGCCCCGACGTCAGTTCCGGGTCGCGCGCGTCATCCCCTTCTAAACAGCTTCTGGGCATGCCCAGAAGCTGTGGAGGGGTGACGCGCGCGACCCGGAAGTGACGTCGGGGCCGGCGCAGAGCATCGTGGGACCACAGAAGGCGGAAGAAGACGCCGAAGAGGACGCGCTGGCTTCAAGCTGCCCACATCTGAGATGGCAGCGCTGGACAAGACGTTTGCAAGGTAAGTATTTCGTCATGCAGGTAAGTGCAACCCGGGACAGATCAGAGGCTAGCCATTGTGGAATGCACTAGCCCTGACTGTCCCGGGGGTATTAAAAAAAAAAAAAAAACAAATCCAGGGTGGAACTCCGCTTTAAAAGCAGATAATTAATGGTTTGAATTGCTTCAGATGGGACGGTCATATTCGCCAGCAATATCTCCATATAGGAATATAAAGATTTATTCCCATTTGCCGTGAAATCTGTTCTTCCTAAATGCTGTGTATATTACATATCTTTCAATGTCAGACAGGTTTTCCTTTTGTTGTGTATTGGGAGAGAATGTGGATTGCCCTGTCTCATTGTTAAGTGTTAATGACCTCCCATGGTTCTGTCTGTCTGCCTTAAGAGAAACTTATTAAGGGATGTATATAGGTATGTGGATTGGATGCTAAGGGGGAGGGGGGATTGTCCCACATTGTATATTTTTGTGTACACTGTATGAGAGTGTAAAGCTATGTTCCTATTGGATGGTGAATGTTACGTCCAGTCTTCAACAAGGTCCACCTGGGTGAAAACTGTATATAAGTCTGTTCAATAAAGTTGTTCTAGAGTTACTTCACCCTCAATCTAGAGTCCTGTCTCTTGTTGGGGGAATATGCTGCAGGTATTGCTATGGTCTTCCATACTCCCTTAGAGAATCACTAAGCTCTTGTAAGAGCTTGTGTAAGAGCTTGTTCTGCTGCACTCTCTGGGGAAAGAGAGGTTCACCTACAGGAACCTGGAGCCATGTCGTAGGTCCAGGGTGGGTAGGAGACAGCGAGACCCTAACCAAGCTGCGGCGGTTCATGGGGTCTGAAGTGGTTACGGTGTCTGGTGGAGTGCTTGGAGCCCTTGAAAAGCACTAGGAGCATCCGTCAACTGAGGTACCCAGTCAGGGGTGTCCTGTTCCGTTACACTCCAAAACATAGTGTGGATGGAATACGAGATTGTACCCTTATAGCTACTGATTGTATATAACGTAGAAATAACCTTTAGGCACATTTAATATTAATATCTTGGTAATTTCTATAATAATTATGCTAACTTGGCAGAAAGGGGATGGATTGGGAATCCACCCAGAGATCAATAATCCTTGATGTTTACACCACCTCTACCTCGTATCCAATCATGCCACCATTGCGATGAGGGCTGGTGGTGTTTGGTGCCACCCTACATTGGGGAATGACCTTGAGCTTTCATGGATGCTAACCTGCTGAAAGCCACCCATGATAATTATACATTTAATCGTTAAATGTTTTTTTTTTTTCTTGATGAAGTAGTGTAGTATGTCCTAATCCAGGGGTGTCAAACTCAACTTCATCGCGGGCCGCATCAGAATTATGGTTGCCCTCAAAGGGCCGGTTATATCTGTATGATTAGATGTCCAGAGCACCCCACGCCCCCTTACACACTTACACGAGATTTCAATAATTCCCCCACCATCAGAAGTCAAAATCAACCCACCCTTTCTTATATCACAATGCACCCCCTTATCCCCTTACCTTGTGCTGCTGCCAGGAAGAAGATGCGGTTGGAGCTGGGAAGAAGTGCTGGGTCTAGAGGAGAACCAGAGGAGGGCTGGAGTCGGCCTCCAGAGTCTGCTAAATGCTGAGACCAGGGGAGGCAAAGGCAAGGTGGTGTTAAGGCTGCACAGAGAGGTGCAGGGTCTGCAGGAGGAGTTCTGCCCTCCTCTCTGCTGCAAACTGCTGAGAAGGGGGGGTGGGCAAAGATGAGCCTTTCTGCAGCTGCACAGAGCAGTGAAGGATCTGGCAAAGGAGTTCTGTTCTCTCTGCTGCCGACTACAGAAGGTAGGGGCAGAGACAAGGGGGGTGTCGCAGCTGCAGAAGAGGTGCAAGGGCCACATGAAATGGCAGGTGTTTGACACCTGTGTCCTAATCAGTTGTGTGTTTAGCTGTTAGCAGCACAAATTGTTACAATTTCATGACTCATCACAATTTGAACAAGTTGTGGTTTAGGTGCAGTCTTGGTGTCTGCTGTCATGGTCTGCCTATGTCTATAATTTTGTTAACTTTGTCAAAAACTAAACAGGGCAACCTGGGTGGTCACTCCACTGACATAATAGGAAATCCCACAAAACTGCTACTCACCTGTTTACAGTAGCAGGCTCATTCCCACAATTAAGTTTATGTGCACAAATTAGTTTACTCTGGTGCAGTCTAAAATCCAAGAAGTTAACAGCTATGTAAACGTCTGTATCACACAAACAAAAAAGACTACATAAATCGAGGATTATAACATGCAAGGGGCATACATATATATAGATATATATGAATATGTATACTGTATATATACATATATATATATAAATTGCACTCTAAATGATTTAAAAATATAATAAAATGGAGGTTAAAAGTATTTTTAATGAACACATAAATGGATTGGTCTTTAGAATTAACCTATATTTATGCTTAATATAATTAAATTAAACCTAAATGGTAGCATTTATGATAAACACTAAAGGTTTTTTTTTTATCAATATTTGCCCTATTCTTTATGTCAAAAAACATTAAAGTCAATGAGTATGTTAGCTCAGCAATAAAATCATTACATATGTTACATCTGCCCTTAGCAATTTTTGTTCCTTTCTGAGCGTTTTATGAAAATGAAATTATCCCATAGTGAATAGTAGGAATTGTGTGCTGGCATGAATGGTGTATCTTTTTGCCAGTCTGACATTTTTCCCCCTTTATGTTGGTAGGGAGCGTTGGCTATAAATGCTCATTTGTTGTTATGGGCATATGTAAATAGAGAAAAAATGTGAAATTCACATATGCTTTATAATTAGTTTTTTTTTTTTTTAGTGCTGGAAAGAGGGATAAACATCTTCTGACCAGTTTGTTGTTATATTTTTTTCATAATACTTTAGCATATAGTTGGTTTAATCTGGTAAATATGAACATTATTTCACTCAGTTGGAAAATATTTATGTAAAATCAGATCTCATTGGAAATGAAAAAGAACATTTTTATTGCTTGCCATTTTACATTCATTTCATATTTCATAAACATATGCAGGACAAATAAATTGCCAACTGTGGCCTGAAAATAATGCTGTTACTATTGACAGTGTTCTAGATGGATTACTAAAAATTAAGGTTTTATGGAGCTTGGAGTATAAATACAAAACATGGCACATAATCTGTTTATGTGTTACAGTTTATTTAATGGGCCCAGTATTACCATCCTCAACAGGATTGTTTCAGATTGTACACATTAAAAAATATAAAAAATGTGAACAGACTATGTAATTGGAAAGTGTGGACAACTTAATATTAGCAGTATATCATTCTCCATGCTACCAGGTGTAATAGTTTGTGATGTAAGCAGGAATCCCAGGAAATCCACTCCCCAGGGTTCACTGTGCCTGTATGTAGCCAGGTCTGCAGAACTGTCAGCAGAGGTGCAGCCACACAAATCAATTCACTGTTTCTATTGCGGCTCTTGTTCATGTTTGTGGAAAGGATTTTGTGTCTGACAGCAGAGAAGACGTTTACACGGGTACAGTCACAGGAGTAGATTTCTATTGCAAAACATAGAGCAGCCCTCCATCCATTAGGGGGTGAACTGATGATGTGGTAGATGTACAGTAGTTCCCAAAGAGACTTAGCCTGTGCTGCAGTTTTGTTTTTGCCTTTCAACTCCCAGCTGCACTCTGGTGGAGAGGAAAAGGAGTGTAATTATTTTTCTAGGCGGAAGAGAGGAAAGAAATAGGACTGGTGGAGAAACGGTGGCTGGGAGTAAACCACTGCACCTCGGAGAAAGAGAGGCACAGTAGCAGCCATCAAAAGATGTCCTGGATGGTGGTTGAGCCTGTTGCCTAATTGAAGAGCCAGACTTTGAGGATATTGACCGGGCTACACTTTGCCAGTGATCAGAAGGTGAAACAGAGTGACAGTGCCTGCATCAGTTTTTATAGGGGCTTTACCTAGAGCTCGCCACCATAACAGCTGGGCCCTAACGAGCTGACCAGCAGAAGAAATACATTAGCATATTACTGACTGCTAAATTGTTATTGTGGTATATCTCCCTCTAGTTCAGGAGGGGGGTGTGTTTTTTTTAACAATTATTATTTCTGCAGCATATTACTTCTATTGCCTAATATTGCAGTATAGTTTTCTTACTGTATAACCAATACTGTGCACTTTTCCTTTGTTCACCCTGTTGCAATATACTTTTTGGTTCTATTTAATCAGTTGCTGTGTCATTCCTTGTGTCTTTGCACCTTGAAACATTGGAGTGTGTATACAGCTACATAAAATTAACCTGCCCCTCTCAACCGTGTGTTAGGGTATCTAGTACTTTTTGCAGAGTCATAGGCACAGGAACAGGGCACTCAATACATGAGGTGGCTCTTTGGGGGTAAGCACTACATATATAACTGACATTGGGACAGGATCTCATGCACTACTCAGCCAATGGCTTACATACATATTGCTTTTGACTACTTTTCTTACCTTCCTCTTAGATGAAACAATTATTTTATTATATAAGATAATATTGTCTGATATACCACTTTTGATAATTGTAGTATTGTAACTTGCTGAAACTGGCTCAGTAAGGCTAGCATATTGCTGATTAGAGAAACATATTTTTGGTTGTGCGGCTTAACACATCTATATCATTATATATTGTGCTGTGCAAAATATATGATATATAATGGATCAGTGTGTCTATATCCGTAATGTCCTAACTTTGGTGTAAAAAATTAATATACAGTAATCCCTCGCTCCATCGCGGTTCAGTTATTGCGGTCCCGGTAATTCACGTTTTTTTTTGTAATGTTATTTTACTATATAAATCATTAAAAATTAAATATTTTTGTGTTTTCCATAGCTCTTGCTATGTCTCGTAGTATCTTTTATGTGTTTAAATGAGTTTCTATTGTTTTAAAAGTGTGTTTAAAGACCTTAAAATGCTTTTACACGTACAGTGACAGTAAAATAAACATGCCTACAATGCATTTTAATAGGGTTTTTCTATTTCGCGGAATTTCACTTTTTGCGGCTGGGTCCGGAACGTAACCCCCGCAATGGAGGGGGGTTTACTGTACCGCCCTTCTGAAAACCATAAATAATTACATATATATAATCCCTAGGGGAGGGGCCAAGTTCACGCTGGTGAAACAGGCTGTGAGAGGAACGCTGAGACAGACAGTGAGTGGCTGACAGGGATAATCTGTCACTACTGGTTATATGACACATGCCCTGGTTAGTCTGGTGCACTGCAAGCACCTGACATATGTGAATGAAACTGATTTTTAATAAATTCTTGTTTTCATTTAAACAATACTTGCACTATGGACATATGTTTTCTTTATATGTATGAGAGCTGTTGAGTCTAATACTAACAGGCTGGGAGCCAGCACATTGGAGGAGAGAACCCATCCACCATCTACAGGGATCTCTTGAGGCTATATTTGACCAAGCTTAGTTGCGAGGTCACACGCCTTAAGGTAAGAACCCACCCAGTGGGGGGTCACAAGAGTGGAGGTGGACTGTTATTAATGATATGAGCACTGGTGATTGGAACAGGGCCGTCTTTTTTTTTTTTGAAACAAATTTTATTTGAGTTTAACAGTTTCACAAAGAATAAACATACAGGACACTCAATGAATCCTTTCTATACATAAGATGTCAACGACACTAAAGCCCTTAGGCTATAACTTGGGGGATCCATATTACTAACCAAAATGGGGGGGGGGGGAAAGAGAGGGGGAGGGGGGGGAGTACCTTGGCAGGGAGAAATGAGCCATATTGTTAACCTGGAGACATTCACGGGGTGACACAGCTAACATGATACCTCTCAAGCTTCAGTTGGGGTTGGGGATGGCCTGAGGATAAACCGTCAGGAACGGGGACCATTTGGACATGAGATGATCAGTGGGACCCGCTAGGAGCTTGGAGTCCAAAAGTTCCCTGGCATAGAGCCTGGTGAGTTCCTCGATAACATCCTGAGTAGTAGGGGGGTGAGGAATTGTCCATTTCCGGAGTATAGCTCTTCTTGCTATCATAAGACATGTCGATATCCAGGCCTTGAAGGCATTGAGGATTTGTGTTTGGGAGGAGTCCACTTCCAGAGTAGGGCCATGAAGGTTTCCAAAGAGCAGGAGGAGAGGGTTATTCGTTGGGGATAAGCCTGTGGTGGTGGAGATCAGGTGTTGCACTGCCTCCCAGAATGCAGAGATGTGAGGGCAGGACCACAGTCTATGAGCCAGGGTGGGCCTGTGGGCTAGGCACCAAGAACATGACTGGGCGGCCGTCGTAGTTGCTGAGAAAGAAAAGGGAGAGTAGGCTCTGTGTAGTATTTTTAGTTGTTGTTCCCTCCAGAATTCGTTTACAATGTATTTGCACGTCGAGTTATATCCCCGTAGGATGTGCTCCCCTATGTTGGGGATGTCAAAGTCTTTATTCCATGGAGAAACGGTTGGTGAGATAGGCTGTGGTGATCGGAGGTCCACATCCAGCAAGGAGTCGCTAAAGCGTTTGAACTGACGTGGGCAAAGGTCTTTGGCAAAGGAGATCGCCTGCTGCACATGGATGAAGTGCCGTCGTGGAATGCTGTAAATGGTGTAGATGTCCGAGGGGGGGCGTGGGAGACCAGAAAGCGGGTCAAAAAGTTGTGCAAAGTGAGTAAGGCCGCCAATTGCCCATTTTGCGAAGGCCTGGTATTGTCTGGATTGGGGAAATAGTGGGTGTCCCATGATGGTCAGATGTCGGGAAAAATATGGGGATAATCCTATTTTCTTGCTGACTTCACGCCAGGCTATTATAGTGTCCCGTAAGAGAATGTTGGTTCTGATGCTGGTTGGTAAGGCATATAGTGGGCAGTGGAGGATTGCTCCCAGAGTATAGGGTGCTACCATTTGTGTTTCAAGGGATACATTCGAAAACCTAGGGATCTCAGTAATCCAATCAATCCCCACCCTCAAGAGACATGACAGATTGTACAACCTCACATCTGGAAGATTGGCGCCCCCTCCCCTCCTGGGCCGCTGGAGTTTTTTCATTGATATGCGGGGACGTTTGTTGTGCCAGATAAATTGTGAAAGTGCTTTATAGAGAATCTGGACGTCTTTATGTTTTAGAAGAAGGGGAATGGTCTGCATGGGATAAAGTAGTTTTGGGTAACTGACCATTTTAAATAAGTGGCATCGGCCCAGGAGGGAGAGGGGCAACTCTGACCAAGACTCCAGTTGTCTCCTAATTACCTCCACCACTGGGGGGAGGTTCAAAGTGTATATAGAAGATGGCAATCTACCTATTTTAATACCTAAGTATTTAATGTGTGATTTAGCAATGGCAAATACTGAGTGCTTCAACCATGGTTGGTTAGCAGAATGAGATAGCGGGAGAATTTCACTTTTAGCGAAATTGATGCGGAGTCCAGAACAGTCACGGAAATTCGTAAAAATATCGTGAATAAGGGGGATGTCGGATGTCGGGTCTGCGGTGAATATCAGTATGTCGTCAGCGAACAATGCTGTGCGGATCTCCTGGTCACCCATATGTATACCGTGTAGGGAATGGTGTGAGGACAGATAGCGGGAGAGGGGTTCAATGGCAATATTGAAGAGCAATGGGGAGAGCGGGCAGCCCTGTCTGGTGCCCTTGTAGAGAGGAAAGGAATCCGAGACATGGCCGCAGGCTACAACACTTGCTCGAGGGGCAGAGTACATGGCAGAGATTAGATGCAGAAAAGAGCCACCGAAGCCGAGTTGCTCCAGGACCATCCGGAGCCAGGAGAAACTGACGTTGTCAAAGGCTTTCTCTGCATCTAATGTAATTATAGCCATGTCATTTACGGGTTCCATGTGGGCCTTGTGCAAGACTGCCAAAACCTTTCTGATGTTAGAAGTAGCCGAGCGGCCCTTAGTAAAACCTGACTGGGAGGGCAGGATCAGGGAAGGCATGATATCGGCCAGTCTATTGGCTATTAGTTTGGAAAGAATTTTGGTGTCTAGGTTCAACAGGGATATTGGACGGTACGAACTGGGTTCTGAAGGGTCTTTCCCCGGTTTAGGAATAAGTTTAATGTGTGCTTGAAAGCCTGTGGGTAAGTAGGGACCTCCGTTCATAATGTGTGTGTAGACATTGGTGAGGGCGGGGGAGGTGAAGGAATTAGTCAGTTTATAAAAATCTGAGGTATACCCGTCCGGACCCGGGGCTTTTCCAGTGGACAGAGAATTGATAACCGATTGGACTTCTTCCAACAAAATGGGGGCATTGAGTTTTTGAAGATCAGACGGGGTTAAAGTGGGAAGTTGTACCTTGTCCAAAAAGGATTTGGCCTTAGATGGGTCGATGGGGTCGGGACCATAGAGGGAAGCAAAATAACCCTTGATAATCGAATTAATTTCCTTGGAATCCGTGGATAGACCCCCGGCCGGTTTTTTGACGGACGAAATATGTGTAGGGGAGCGTGGACCCTTGCACAAATGAGCAAGGAGTTTCCCGGATTTGTTGCCAAATTTGTGGAGTCGGAGGTCGAGGAGAGAGTGATGGAACCTCTCCCCGGCCTCCGCCCACAGATCAAACTTGGACTTAGCCTCTTTCCAGGCCTGTCGGGTGGAGGAGGAATTGTCATGTGCAAGTTGCGCTTGGGCTATGCGCAGAGCCTTGCTGGCAGCTTGGAAGCCAGCGTTGGTGGCTCGTTTGTGGGCCGCAGCGAAAGCGATGATCCTACCCCTGAGTACTGCTTTACCCGTCTCCCACAACAGAATGGGATTCTCAGAGTGTGTTGCGTTATCTAGTAGGAAGGAGGACCATGTGGAGTCTAGAATGTCTCGTAGTTCCTTATTGTCAGATAGGTAGGAGGGAAATCGCCAAATCGTTGGGGAAGGGGACATAGCCGGGTCGGTGAAGGATACAGTGATGGGAGCATGGTCAGATATGGCAATTGTTTCAATGGTTGGGTCTGTCGTGTGTTTTAAAAACAGGTTGTTACACAGGAAGTAGTCTATGCGAGAGAGACTGTCATGAGGAGGGGAGAAGAAGGTATAGTCCTTCCCGAGAGGATGGGACAGCCGCCAGACATCGGTAAGGTGGATAGAGGAGGCGAATTCAGAAAGGGGAGTGTGGTCAGGGTGAGGCGGTGGTTTGGATTGCGAGCCCCTCGATCTGTCCTCCACCAGGTGCATGACCGCGTTAAAATCGCCTCCCAACAAGAGGGGGCAGTGCACATACGGAGCCAAGGTGGACGACAGCTCAGAGAAGTAGGATTTTGTGGGGGAATTGGGGGCATAGATGTTGGTGAGGACTAGAGTAGATGAGTTCACTTTTAGCTTGAGGATCGTCAGACGCCCTGAAGTGTCAGATTCCTCCGACAGCACCTCATGAGGGAAATTTTTGTGGATGAGTATGAGGGTCCCTGCCTTTTGTTTTTCAGAGGCCGAGCCATAGACCTGGCCCACCCATAATTTGCGCATTCTGTGGAAATCGGCAGCTGTTAAATGCGTCTCCTGAAGTAGGGCAATATCAGCTCGTAATCTTTTCAGGTGTCTTAGGACGGCCATCCGTTTGTGGGGGGAACGCAGCCCCTTGACGTTCCAAGATACTATTTTCATATTATGTTGGATCGTCAGGGAGGGCTAGGAGAGGATAGAGCTTACATAGGTGGGGAGCGTAAGAGATAGGGAGTAGGCTGTGTGTCAGTAGTAGTGAATCTAGTGAAAAAGCACACTGCGTCTCGACATGTGTATAGGGCCAGGTGGTATTCCCTGAGGGGTAGGAGGGTACAACTACAACTAGCAGAACAAAGCTAGCTAACAAAAGGGTAAAAAACAGGACATCACATACATCATCATTCTAGTGGACTTCACCTTTTTCCTGATGGGGCGTCATCTCCCAACGACGTTACCGGAGTTGCAGAGGGGGCCACCTCCTGGCAGATGTGGTTAGAGGATCAAGTGGGATACCTCCCGCACCTCCGCTTGGACTGCAGTGCCAGGGACGGAAAACGTGCAAATCATGGATTTCAATTGGGGAACTGAGGAGGTTCACACATACCATTGCAGCTCCGGTAAGGCTGTGAGGACGAAAACAAGAAAGAGCATAAACATTAGTGGGAGAGCAGAACTGGGTGTATCCCAAATACAGAGAAGGTAATACAGAATCGCATATATCAACAGTCTGGAGAGTGCGGACCGGCACTCAACACAGATAATAATATGTGGTAAGGCAGTATAAATGTGTTCCGAAAGGGCCCATCAGCACCGGGTGCAGTAAATATAGTGCTAGGATAGTATGATCCACATGAAGATCCTAGAAGTTGCCCCACCACTACTTAGGAGCATAACGAGGCCTCTTAGGGGAGTCCTTTCTGGGGTTGCGCAAGTCGCTAGATCCCGGGGACCGGGAAGAAGATATTGGTGCCTGAGTCTCCAGATGGATATGGAGGTATGCCTGCAGGTAATTGGTCGCTTCTTCCGGGTGTGAAAATGATTTAGCTTCTCCCGTGGAAGTGGTGAAACGGAGAACAGCTGGATAGGCCAGAGTGAACTTAATGCCCTTGTGAAAAAGCGCGGAGCAGATTGGTTGGAACGCCTTTCGCCGCCTTGCGACCTCCTGAGAGTAATCCGCAAAAAGCAGGATTTTGTGGCCATCCAGCTGTAAAGATGTTGCATTCCTGAAGGATTTCAGAACAGCTACCCTGTCGGAGTAATTAAGAAAGCGGGCAATAACCGGGCGCGGAGAGCGCCTATCATTGGAGGGGGGACCCAGGCGGTGTGCCCGTTCCACAACACATTTAGCAGAGATCCCCAAGGCCTGGGGAATTGTGGAAGAGCAATAGTCCTCCAAAGCAGCAGTGGTGACAGTTTCCGGAATGCCGATAAAGCGGAGGTTATTTCGGCGAGAACGATTTTCTAAATCATCAAGTTTTTCCAAAATAAAGTTCTGAGTCTGTAAGCAGCGTTGATCGTTAGCCATATTGGCCTGTATCTCTTCTTCCACATCTGATAAGCGTGATTCTATATCAGTAATTCTTTTAGAATGTTCTCCCAATTCCTTGCGGAGCTGAATGATTCCTGCAGTGACAGCTCTATCAACGGCTGATGTGATGGTGGGGGACAGGATCGCTGCCACTGCCTGAGCAATCCTGGCATATTGTTCTTCCTCCTGTGGTAGAGCGGAGGGAAAGTGAGGCATCAGCCCTGGCTCTGCCGGCCCCTCCACATGGGGAGAGGAGACATCCGCCATATTGGATTCCTGCGGCGCCGGAGCGGCAGCTGAGCGGGGATCTCCAGGCGGCGGATTGCCGTGTGTGACGAAGCGATCCATGCCGATGCAGGCTGGAGGTGCGGGGAGCACAGAAGAGTGTTCCTGCCGGCCGAGGAGGTGTTTCAAGCGGGTCTAATAAGCCGATGAGTCCGGAGCCGCCGTTTCCCCGTCTATCGCATCAGGCGCCGGAACCGGAAGCCGACAGGGCCGTCTTTAAGATATATTGGACCCTGGGCAAACATTTTCTTGGGCCCCCCTGCCCCTGCAATCCCAGTACCCCTTATCACATCACAGCACCCCATTACATTACAGCCATTTTCACATCATGGTGCCCCTTATTACAGTGCCCAATTACGCTTATCACACTGCTACTTTAGGCTCCATTGTGTGTGTGTGTGGGGGGGCAGAGGACACTGTGAGTGTGTGTGTGTGGGGGGGACAGAGGACACTGTGAGTGTGTGTGTGTTTGTGGGGGGGGGGGAGCTGAGGACACTGTGTGAGTGTTGGGGGGGGGGAGCAGAGGACACTGTGAGTGTGTTTGTGTGTGTGGGGGGGGAGCTGAGGACACTGTGTGAGTGTGGGGGGGGGAGCAGAGGACACTGTGAGTGTGTGTGTGGGGGGGCAGAGGACACTGTGAGTGTGTGTGTGTGGGGGCAGAGGACACTGTGAGTGTGTGGGGGGCAGAGGACACTGCGAGTGTGTGTGTGGGGGGGGAGCAGAGGACACTGTGAGTGTGTGTGTGGGGGGGCAGAGGACACTGTGAGTGTGTGTGTGTGGGGGCAGAGGACACTGTGAGTGTGTGGGGGGCAGAGGACACTGCGAGTGTGTGTGTGGGGGGGGAGCAGAGGACACTGTGAGTGTATGGGGGGAGCAGAGGACACTGTCAGTGTGTGTGGGGGGGAGCAGAGGACACTGTGAGTGTGTGTGTGTGTGTGGGGGGGAGCAGAGGACACTGTGTGTGTGGGGGGGGGAGCAGAGGACACTGTGAGTGTGTGGGGGGCAGAGGACACTGCGAGTGTGTGTGTGGGGGGGGAGCAGAGGACACTGTGAGTGTATGGGGGGGAGCAGAGGACACTGTGAGTGTGTGTGTGGGGGGGGGAGCAGAGGACACTGTGTGTGTGTGTGGGGGGGGGAGCAGAGGACACTGTGTGTGTGGGGGGGGGGCTGAGGACACTGTGTGTGTGGTGGGGGGGGTGGGGACACTGTGTGTGTGTGTGTGGGGGGGGGGGAAGCAGAGGACACTGTGAGAGTGTGTGTGTGGGGGGGGGAGCAGAGGACACTGTGTGTGTGTGTGTGTGTGTGTGTGTGTGTGTGTGGGTGTGGGGGGGAGCTGAGGACACTGTGTGTGTGTGTGTGTGGGGGGGGGAGCTGAGGACACTGTGTGTGTGGGGTGGGAGCTGAGGACACTGTGTGTGTGTGTGGGGGGAGCTGAGGACACTGTGTGTGTGTGTGTGTGTGTGGGGGGGGAGTTGTGGACACTGTGTGTGTGTGGGGGGGGGCTGAGGACACTGTGTGTGTGTGGAGGGATCTGAGGACACGGTGTGTGTGTGTGTGTGTGGGGGGGGAGCTGAGGACACTGTGTGCGTGTGTGTGTGTGGGGGGGGGGAGAGCTGAGGACACTATTGTGTTTGTGGAAGATATCAGCACATGCTGTGTGCTCTCTATGAATACAGCCACAGCCAGGTCAGGTCACTACATAATATGGGGAGCCAGGGGAGGGGAAAGACCTATCTGATCCTAGGCAGCCAAGCTCTGATCATCTTCCGTGGGTTGCCGGGCTCACACCTGTGCTGTTGGCTGCCACAGCACTCTGACTTCGGCTCCACTACACAATTCTTCCCGAGGCCTCCGAACTCAGGCAGCATGCATGGCAAGGGGCGGGGTCAGAGCTTCAGTGGAGCTCACGGCCCTGCCTGCTCCTAATTGCTTGAGAATTTTTTTATCTCAGCATGCTGATGTCGAGTGTGTATGGACTGTAACTTGCAGTGCCGATGGGGCTCCTGATTTGCGGGCAGCACAGGCTTTAGGTGCAGCTGCTTTGGGCCCCAAAACAGTGACAGGGCCCTGGGCAGCTGCCCCATTTGCCCTGCGTTAAAGACAGCCCTGGATTAGAATATACTTTTTAATGTATGGTCACGGACATTTAATTCATTATCACTGACATTTTTAACGTATCATATTGATTTTTCATTTTTAGCACTATATTGTTTATATTTATATTCAATTCATTTATTTTATAGGAAATATATATTTCATTTATGGGACAAATTTATATATACAGTATGTAATTTTTTATAGTTTTTAGAAGAGCGGTTTCTTAATTTTTTACACCAAAGTTAGGACATCACGGATATAGACATACTGATCCATTATATATCATATATTTTGCGCAGCGCAATATATAACTCATTTTTCATTTACACTTACCATAAAGGGAGTGATCAGTGCAAGTAGCATCATCCTTTTTTGCTATCCATAGTAGCTTGCAGATTATGTATTACATCTATATCATATGGCAATTTTTTAAATTCAATTAGAGGCAGCCATTTTGACTGTATTATTTTTCATTAATAGGGTACATTACAATATTATGAGAAATTCACAGAAGCTTAAAATGTGTTTGTTACCCCAGCATTTCATATTCCTGGTATGTGCCTGCTATACCATGTACTTGTATGAAAAAGTATTCTGCTCATTTGTGTAAAATCTCAGGTGTTCCTGCGAGTCCCTCTGCATTCCTATTAAAACTGACCACACTAAGCACGAGAACACACCATGGTCAGTTATCTAGCTGTGCTGGGATCTCAGTGTGCTCTCCTCCAATGAACAGCCCCCTCCGCACAGCCTTTCCCTGGAAAGATCAGTGTGCTGTGGCTTCTCCTCCCCCCAGCTCATATGCAGCTGAGAACAGAGGGAAAGTGATCACTTATAAAAAAGAGAAAAAAGTAAATCTATAAAACATATACATATGTTTTTCCTTTAAACTCCATATTTAACTGAATGGGTTGATCGTTTGCAATCACTTTAAGAAATCTAAATTATTCTTTTTGGAGACCCACCCCTTTCATGGTATTTTTTTATTTATTGTACCCATTGATTGTAAATTTTTTTTGTAATAATTAATGTAAACATGGAATCTATCATTCCTGGCTAGCTTTGAATGTTGAATTCTCTGGGCTATCACTATGATCCTGAATAAATTATCTAGAACAATATTGCAGTGACTGATGTCTAAAAAGTCTGAAATCCCATTCTGCGCACTTGTTTTTGGTGAATGATTTGCTATAAAATGGAGCCATGATGAGGATTACAACAATGGGACCTTCACTTTTGTAAACCAGTCTGCAATGTTGGATATGATGCTAATTCCATTATCTTGAATAAGTTTGCCAGTACTGAAGTCTGAATGTCTGAGCAAGGGGCTTGCTAACAAATGGGGTCAGGATAAGCTTAACAACAAGGGGACCTTCACTTTTGAAAAACAGATAGCATTGGTGGAACCCATAATTCTGCTCGGTTCACTTTAAAATGGTCTCCCCGGTTAGTGACAAAAGATGTTTTTATATGATACAACAGCAAAATGTATTTATCTCATATTAAAAGACAAAATACTCAAATAAAAAAAGTACTCCATAAGTCACGAAGAGATGCCTGTAATATCCAAATACTATAGCTTCAGCAACTTGGTTGTCCTTCTTCATTACAGGTAAAACTTCCTTTATGATTACTGCTTAAAGCAGAGTTCCACCATAAAATTAAACTTACCTCCATCTTCTTGCTCCGGGTCACCTGAAAAACAAATGGATAATCGCAAATTTTTTTTTTTTACTTACCTCGTTTAGAAGAAAATATACTTACCTTACTTCCTCTTCCTCCCCTCGGCTGTCACGGCGATTCGTCACTTCCTGGCTTGCAATGATTCCTGGGAGCTGAACGTCATCGCTCCCAGGAATCAATGTGCCTGCACCGGCCCCGACGTCAGTTCCGGTGCAGGCGCCATCATACCTTGCTAAAGAGCTTCTGGGCATGCCCAGAAGCTGTGCAGGGATGAACTCTGCGGCACCGGAAGTGACGGTGGGGCCGGTGCAGTGCATCGTGGGACCGAAGAATACGGAAGAGGACACAGAAGAGGATCGAGCTGGCTTCAAGCTGCCCACACCTGAGATGGCAGCGCTGGACAATACATTTTCAAGGTAAGTATTTCTTCTAAAAGGTAAGTGCAACCCGGGACAGATCAGAGGCTATCCATTGTGGAATGCACTAGCCCTGACTGTCCCGGGGGTATTTTTATTAAAAAAAACTTTCCCAGGGTGGAACTCCGCTTTAATACTAGAGTGAGCATAAAAATAGCCACAGGTTCCATTTAGTGCTCATAGATACCAATGTTACTTTTTAAAAGAAACAGGTTTGCTGAAGATAAACGCATAGTCCAAGATAAATCATCTCCCTTCCTCTTCTTGCTTATTTATACAATAGAGTATGCATTCTATGGTGGCATCTACAAACTGTTAAACTATCAATATATCTTAGGACTTAGGGAGAAAATAACTTGACCTACAGAAAATCATATACTGGAGATAATGCCCTTGTGTAAATCAAGCCAACAATTTGTGTTCTGTGTCCATGTGCTATTGGTCAGTTTATTTCAGGCCTTTAATGATTTTTGGGGCTTTGGATTATAGCTAGCCAGGGCAGAGGAAATGCTTAACACAAAGTAGAGTGTTTGTGGTTTGTGGTGCCTCAAGTCAGGTATGGGATTTTAAGGGCAGGAGTAAGAGAAGTAGGCAGTAGTAGTGCAGTAAGTAAAATTTATTTCACAATATAATAATTTTATTATATTGTGAAATAAATTTTACTTACTGCACTACTACTGCCTAC
The DNA here is from genome assembly GCF_965119305.1 of Pelophylax lessonae. NCBI lineage: Eukaryota > Metazoa > Chordata > Amphibia > Anura > Ranidae > Pelophylax > Pelophylax lessonae. Next base: position 707,583,779 of record NC_138768.1, read on the forward strand.
TTCTCTTACTCCTGCCCTTAAAATCCCATACCTGACTTGAGGCACCACAAACCACAAACAATCTTCTCGGGATGGTGGCAGAAACGACTATTAACCTTCCAATGTAAGATCCAAAAACCTATCTTTTTTAACACAAAGTAGAGAACAACAAAAACACAATAACAGTGCATTCAATGCATGTCTAAAAGTGTTAGCCCAGTATAGCACACTGGATGCTCCTCTGTAAGAATGGTTTACTACTTTTCTGAATGATTGCAGTGAAAATGTCAACAGTGTCATAAAGCTTTCTTCTGGTGTATCTACATAGATTGTGTTTGACAGTTACCCAATACTGCAATGGATAAGGGCTTGCCATCCATGTTGGACTTATCTTAACAGATCAGGAGAGACATTTGAGGCCTTTGCCCTAGTTGCTGCTTGTTAGCTGTCTCCTACCCACTGGTAATACTAAGCCCCCCAGTAAAGCAGTTCAAGCTTTTCCATGTACTGTATGTAGATGTTTCATTTTTAAGCAGTAACATTTTAACATGATATGTCAACGTCACAAGTCCATGATAAAACATGATCAGATCAAGGTTATATTTAGAATCACATTTGAGTCAATTCTCTGCAACAAGCATCCATGCAGGACAAAATCAATTGAAATTGATCACATAAAATTAAATTGAAGTCTGTAATTCCATCACAGCATACTTGAAGACCTTTTGATGAATCTCACCTGGACCTGCTGATTTGTTTCCATTGATGTTCTTCTGTATTCTGTGTTCTTTTAAATTGAAAAGACTAACGATTCTCCATATGATTAAAGCTTACAATTCCAAGCATGTACAATGAAGCAAAGTGCTGCAGTTAGAAAATAGACCATGTCCTAAAAGCTACCATAGGTAATATACATACAATGCGCCAACAGTAGGACTACCTAAAATAGAATTAGCAACACCAATGTGGGAATATTTGTGGTTGAAGTGTATTTTAAATTATGTTCTCTACACATCTGTTTTATTTCCATAAATTCTTCTGTACTTGCAAGTAAACTAAAATGGAGTGTGTGGTGAACACTAGGTGGCACAATGGCAGGTTACTGTTTAGACATCTTGGTGTGACCTAGTATTCTGGTACATAATAAATACACAAATTAGATGTACCAATCCATTTTCATGAGTCCTCTCTCAATAAGCCTAAAACATTTTTGCCAAAGGTTAAACAAAACAGTTACTGTGCGAAGATTTTCACCATGAAGGTACATGTGATTAATGCAACTTTTATGTTAATTCAGAGGACTTTCCAAAGAAAGTGGTTACCAACAATTTGTCTTTGTACATAATAACATGATTAAATATTACAAATAAGGGCCTGTGACAATGGGCTTTTACTCTGTTCAAGTAAGGTTTGCATTCATATCTTTATCTTCAGGAATGCAATTTGAAGCTGGTCAAGGAGGTCAACTGAACGTCAAGTGCACCTGTCGGTAAATATGCACAAACAAATGTGACATTTCAATTTGGTTTGATATCACATTTTTCACAACTAGCCACAGATATCAGCCAAAGCTTAGTAGATACGGCAAACTATAAACAAGTAAAAATCAATGTTTAGCCTTAGTTTGTCATCTGAAGATATAAAACCAGATTCAAAAAGAATTTATGCAATCTCTTATATGAGAGCACCAAATATATATAAAAACCATTAGGTTTCATGCACATTAGAAAGCTAAAAACTTCTTTAACCACTTCCATACTGGGCCAATTCTGGCACTCCACTCCTCCATGTAAAAATCATCATTTTTTTGCTAGAAAATTACTCAGAACCAACCCCCAAACATTATATATGTTTTTAAGCAGAGACCCTAGGGAATAAAATAAAAACAAAAAGCAGAGCGCCTTTAAGTGTTATCAGTTTAATTAAAAGGGTAAGGCATGTACAGGAAAACTGCTCACATTTAAAACAGTATAAAATAGCTCATCTGTTAGGTGGTCTGCAGGAACCACGGCTGGATGTTTGTGGCTCCAAGAGGTGGTGCAGGGGATGGTGAAGGAGGGAGATGTCTGGAGAGCCAAGAGACCAGATAGTAGAATGGCCAGTGGCTTCAGGAAGGTGTTCTGTTCCTCAGGGAGACACCTGGTGAGCCGAGAGACCATTAGGTTAAATGGCTGTCGGCTTCAGAAGGGCGCCCTGCTCCTCAGTACATCCGGCGCCGACAGATAGGGGAGCCCAGCGTGCCAGATCCAGCAGCCAATCGCACAACGCGTTTCCGAGCATGCACAGTAGCCTCTCAGGGAGTGCGCGCTCCTTTCTCAAGTGCAGTGGCATGAACTGGATAGCTGAACAAACCTTACCCTTTTAATTAAACTGATAACACTTTTTGTTTTTATTTCCACTTTCAGAGCTGACTTCTCTCTGCAGCTGAGATGGCCCTGAGTGTAATCTATTTCAGCCATCAACTACACTAGACTAATGACTATACATGAACTGCATACCCCTTGATGCTATATAGGTATGTGTGATGCACCAACACTTATCCTGCTTGTTCTAGGGAATAAAATGGCCATTGTTGCAACTTTTTATGTCACACAGTATTTGCGCTGCGAGTTTTTATTTTTTCCTATTCCTATGTAAACATCCCTTGTAATAGGAATAGTGCATGACAGTTCCTCTTTATTGAGAGATCTGGGCTCAATAAAACCCCAGATCTCTCCTCCAGACTGAAAAGCCCGAGCACAAAAAAAGAAAAAAAAAAAACGACCTCGGCTAAAAGCTGAGATCACAGCAGTATTTACAACTGCCAGGCCAGATGTGAAGAGTAGGGATGATCGAACTTTTGAAAAGTTCGGTTCGGCCAGAACATCCGAACTACCCGAAAGTTCGGCCCGGATTTCAGAACCCCATTGAAATCAATGGGACCCGAACTTCGGTAATCAAAAAACACCATTTTAAAGCCATAAAACCCAATAAATGCCCCTAAAAAGTGCCTAGGATTCTGGGTCATGCCCCAGGGACTATTAATCACACAAAAAAGTTCTTAAAAATTGTCATTTTTGAAAAAAAAGCCAATTATTGAAAAAATAAAAAAAAAATAAAAAAGGAGATTTGGGGGGTCTAAAAAGTGTACCTGTGAAGTTTCAGCTCTGTAGCATGTCCAGAACCATAAAAAAAGATCGTTTGTATTTTGTCACTTGGAAGTTAGAACACAGGTAGTTGGCTTCTCGCTTTTCACACCTTGCTGGTTTAATAGCAGGCGTTTTTTGGGCATTTTTTTGGGTTCTTTTGAGGCAGGAAAAACATCTGAACTTGTGTATACGGGTATATATACCACTATACACAAGTTCAGATGTTTTTCCTGACTCCAAAAACCCCCCAAAAATGCCCAAAAAAACGCCTGCTACTAAACCGGCAATGTGTGAAAGGAGCGAAGCCATATTCCAGATCTATAATTTCACTAATACAAATGATCTTTTTTTTATGGTTCTTGACATGCTACAGAGCTGAAACTTCACAGGTACACTTTTTAGACCCCCCAGACACAAAATCACACAAAAGTTCTTAAAAATTGTCATTTTTGATATTTTTTTGATAGAGGGCCATTTATTGAAAAAATAAAAAAAACAAAATAAAATTAAAAAAAAGGAAACCATTTCTTTGGATTTATTATATGGGGGGTCTAAAAAGTGTACCTGTGAAGTTTCAGCTCTGTAGCATGTCCAGAACCATAAAAAAAGATAATTTTTCCGTAGAGCGGGGATGGTGGCACCCCCCTTTTACACCTATATGATCTTTTTTTTGGGGTTCTGGACATGCTACAGAGCTGAAACTTCACAGGTACACCTTTTAGACCCCCCCGACACAAAAGCACACAAAAAAGTTCTTAAAAATTGTCATTTTTGATATTTTTTTGATAGAGAGCCAATTATTGAAAAAACAAAAAAAAAACAAAAAAAAGAAAAAATTTCTTTGGATTTAGTGTCTGGGGTGTCTAAAAAGTGTACCTGTGAAGTTTCAGCTCTGTAGCATGTCCAGAACCATAAAAAAAAGATTGTTTGTATTTTGTCACTTAGAACACAGGTAGTTGGCTTCGCCCCTGTTACATCTTGCCGGTTTAGTAGCAAGCGTTTATTTGGGCATTTTTTGGGTTCTTTGGAGTCAGGAAAAACATCTGAACTTGTGTATAGTGGTATATACCACTATACACAAGTTCATATGTTTAGCCTGCCTCCAAAAACCCCCCAAAAATGCCTGCAACAACACACCTGGGCGTTTTTTTTTTGACGCTAGCGTTTTTTGGGCATTTTTTTGGGTTCTTTGGAGGCAGGCAAAACATCTGAACTTGTGTATAGTGGTATATATACACACATACTTATATGTATATACACACCTAGACATATATAGGTGTGATAGTAGCAGAAATATATGCTTGCGCTAATGAAATCATTTACACTAATATGGTTATGCTCCTATAACACCTATATATGTCTAAGTGTAAATACCACTATACACAAGTTCATATGTTTTGCCTGCCTCCAAAGAACCCAAAAAAATGGCCAAAAAAACGCTAGCGCCAAAAAAAAAACGCCCAGGTGTGTTGTTGCAGGCATTTTTTGGGGGTTTTTGGAGGCAGGCAAAACATCTGAACTTGTGTATAGTGGTGTATATACACACATAGTTATATGTATATACACACCTAGACATATATAGGTGTGATAGGAGCAGAAATATATTGGTGTTAATTATTTCATTAGCGCAAGTAGTTTTTTCTGCTGTATATGTAGCTGTATATGTGCAGGTGTATATATAAAGACATTGGTGTGTATATATACCCCCTATACACATGTTCAGATGTCATTTCTGACTCCAAACATGTGCTCAAAAAAGCACTAGCAACGCCTGCAGCCAAAAATGCTAGCGGCGGCGAAGCCATATTACGGAAACGAAAGTGACTTGAGAGAAACTAGCTTTTCTCTATTGCGGTCACCCTGCTATGGAAGGCTTTGGTCACCCTGCCATAGCAGTCACTGTCAGTTCACCCTACACTACATTACGGTTAACCTGACACTTCACAATTTCCCTACAGAAACTGAATAAATTGAAGCTAACTAAAGTGTAAAGGAGCACTCTAACTACACTAGATATCCCTTTCCTCACACTAATAAATGCTAAATGACACTTTTAAAGTACAATTAACAGAACTGCTTCCATTCTCTTCCATGTCCTGTATAACAATGCTAGGAATATGGCGGGGGCTATCTTATATACTGGGGGGCGTATTCACTAATGATTGGTCTAGGGACCCCCTAGTCACTCCAATCACATTCCTAGCATTCTTCTGCCCCCTCAATTGGCTTTTACTAATGGTTCTGGTCCAATCACGGGCTTTTAAAGCCCATTTCCTGAAGCATTGCATTTTGGTCGGTTCTGGTTGCCGAATTCCGAACTTTTTGGGCGAAAAGTTCTAAATTCGGCCGAACCTCGAACACCCAATGTTCGGGCCGAACCGATGGTCGACCCGAACCGTTCGATCATCCCTAGTGAAGAGTCATGGAGACTGCCGGGGACCATCTGGTCCTCAGTATTCTTTATGGTATACTTCCGCCACCGGCGGATTCCTTCTCTGGCTCGCCGATCGCACGGGCAAGCTGGGAAAAACTGCTTTACAGGTAAGTAATGTAACCAAACCTGTAGAGAAAGACATTTTTTTTTTTTTTTATCTAAACTTTAGCTGTAAGAACTAGAAACAAACCCATGGCCCATTTGCCTGGCAACCTTTAGGTTGCTGATGTGCTATTACTTCTGAGAAAAAAAATATATTTAGTGTATTGTACCAGAGCATTGTACTTGAAAAAATTAAAAAACACATTTCTTTTACTGGGATATTAACAAACTATGAGATCTCAAAAGAGATGACAGTTAAGGTTAATTTCTCTGAACAAGAACTTTGTGGATACAATTTGTTTAATTAACATAGAAATCTCACAACATACTGCATTGTACGCTTTTGGGACATGGTGGTAACAATTTCTTTATGGATTAATCAATGTAATGCTTTTAGCAGGAATAACTGGATGGTGCACTTAAACCTGACAGGTATCAGCACTTACACTAGGTTATTTTAACACACAAAGTCCACTTGATCATTAATTTTCACTGTAGGGCTGCATTTGTATTCTCTTTCTCAAAACTTATATTTCAGGTATTACTTACAGTGCATGTCTTCTAGTTAAATTTTTATTTTTTTTTATAAACAAGTAATGTTAGGAAGATTTTTCTGCATGTTGGATTTTATATGTATTCTAAATGAGTGAAAATGCAGTGTGAGAGTAAAAACCTCCTAATATGAACATTTCTGGTGATTCATTCAACCATCGGCCTTCATCCACTGTTAAATTGTCATTTCTGGAAGGATTGATTCAATGCAATTCAATATACACTCACCGGCCACTTTTTTTTTGTGGCATTTTCACGCACAACCATCTCTAGGGGTTACAGAGAATAGTCAGAAAAAAAGAGAAAATATTCAGTAAGCAGCGTTTGTGGGGACAAAAATGCCCTGTTGATGTCAGAGGTCAAAGGAAAATGAGCAGACTAGTTTGAGATGATAGAAAGGCAACAGTAACCAGTAACTCAAAAAACGACTTGTTACAGCCAAGGTATGCAGAATACCATCTCTGAATGCACAACACATTTAACCTTGAAGCCAATGGGTTACAGCAGCAGAAAAACACACTGGATGCCACACCTGTCAGCTAAGAATAGGAAACAGAGGCTACAATATGCACAGGCTCATCAAAATCGGACAATAGAATATTGAAAAAATGTTGCCTGGCCACAATTTCAGCTGTGACATTCAGATGGTAGGGTCAGAATTTGGCGTAAACAACATGAAAGCATGAATCCATTCTTCTTCTTGTATCAATATTGGTTGAACTATATGGATTATTGGTTGAACTAAATGGACTTATGTCTTTTTTCAACGAGAGTAATTATGTAACCTGTTTTTAACGCATACTGTTAGACAAGTTATTTTGGTTGGTTGCTGGCTAGTTGGTAAGTAGTGTCTGGAAATCCCCTTGCTTTTTTGATCTGCATTTGCACTTCCAGTGCTCCTTACTGTTAAGACCAGTTATAGGTGGGGGAGGTGACCACTTTTTGCAATAATTATGTAACTATGTAACAGTTCAGGGTGGTGGTGCTGTAATGGTGTGGGAGATATTTCCTTGGTACACTTTGGACCCCTTAGTACCAACTGAGCCTTGTTTAAATGCTATGGCCTACCTGATTATTGTTGCTGACCATGTCAATCCCTTTATGACTACGTCCGATAGCTACTTTCAGCAGGATAATGCACCATGTCACAAAGCTCATATCATCTCAAACTGGTTTCTTGAACATGGCAATGAGTTCACTGTACTTCAATGGCCTCCACAGTCACCAGATCCTAATCCAGTAGAGCACCTTTGGGATGGTTGGAAAAGAAGATTTGCATCATGGATGTGCAGCCGACAAATCTGCAGCAACTCTGTGATGCTATCATGCTGATATGGACCAAAATCTCTGAGAAATGTTTTAAACATCTTGTTGAATCTATGCCACAAAGAATTAAGGCAGTTCTGAAGGCAAAAGGGGGTCCAACCCGGTACTAGCAAGGTGTATCTAATAAAGTGGCTGGTGAGTGTATTTGTGTAGTTACTTAGGGAAATCTGTGTTAGAAAACATTACTTTAAATGCTATCTGAAGGTGTTCAAGAAATATGCATGTTCCAGTATAATCTGAGAGCTATGCTGGCAGAACCTTGTGCTCTTGGTAGGCTCACCAAACTAGGGCATTTTGAAGCTTAGGAGTTACACAAAGAGCTTTCCATAATAGTAGGATGAGCTCTCTAGGCATGGTAAAACTAAGGTCCATAGGGAAGACAACACTGATTGGCTACTACATGGTCAAAAGAAAGTAGTTTCCTGGTACTAAGATTCTGTTAGTTCACTTCCTGAAAGTTCTGGTATTTGATTATGAAAAAAGTTAAATAAATCATAATATATCACATGCTGCCAAAGCCTATGCATTTACATGTGAAAATGAGGCCCAAATAAAAATGAGTCTTGTTTTTATTGCACATCTTTACTGAAAAAAGGCAAAATAAGCAGCTCACCTTATTAGACAGCCAATAGGGGCAATATGTAATTAATGAAAAAAAAGTAGAACAGTGCATATAATAAAGTCATAAAATATGATTAGATTCATCTAACATATAAAGTGCCATATATGAACACTGAAACATTAGTAGTAGTGCAAAATCACCTAAAGAGCATAGTGCAAAATTGTGAAAAATAACTTCTGGTAAGTGCTCCAGATTTCTCCCTTTGGTGATTCATGCACTAGTGGTGATTCCAATTCACTTTGGAATACGGAATACTTCTTGTGGATATGCATTTTATTCCTGATTTGGACAATATTCATATTTTTTAATTTGTGGACTTTGCACTTTCATGGAAATATACACTGAATTTATTTTGTTATTTTGCACAATTTTGCACTATGTGTTTTAGGTGATTTTATAATACTATTCATTTTTCAGTGTTCATATACGGCACTTTATATGTTAGATCCATCTAATCATATTTTATGACTTTAGCGCAGCACTGATGTACTTTATTTTCTAAATTGCTTTGAACAATATTGTTGTGTTGCTGTGCCAGCAGCTGTTCTTCATATTCAGTAAGTGCAGTCATTTTCTCTATATAGACAATAGGTAATTAATGAAATGTTGTTTTACTGTTTTGTCTCCAAAAACAGGAAGCACCTGTCACTTTACACTTTGGAGAGAGAAACAGGAGAGAAGAGGTTTTAGTTTCTACATTACGGGGAGGGAATGGATTATAGAAGATTCCTGCTAATATGATATTGAATCTCAAATATCTCTGGATTATTGGTATATACTGCCAAAGCCAATTATCAGTCACGCCTATATGAAATTTAAATCTTACCTAAATATTTATCTGGTTAGAGTTAGGGTTGCGTGTTCTAAAGCAGTGGTCCTCAACTCCGGTCCTCAGGGCCCACTAATAGGCCAGATTTTAAGTATTACCTTGGGGAGATGCAGACTAGAGTACTGCAATCACTGAGCAGCAAATTATATCACCTGGGATGTATTGCAGTAATCTTGCAAACCTGGCCTGTTAGTGGGCCCTGAGGACCAGGGTTGAGGACCACTGTTCTAAAGGAAATCAAACAGTCCCAGGCACCTTCACATCTATGTCAACTCTAAACTCTCAAATTTAAATCTGGAAATATTTAGGATTTGAGAGCTGAGCATGTCAATTTCCTAAGTACTGAATTCCACAACAATTACTCTACTTCTGTGTAAGTTATTCAAAAACTTTCCTGGAATGATTGATCTGTCCTGACATGAATGATAAGTTTCTGAGAAACACCTAATGAGCGCAGCACCTGTCTGTCACAGATTCATTTTCTATATTAGGAGCAAATGAAGTCTTATAAATGACAAGTCAACAGCTAAAAATACACAAAATGGAAATTAAGGTGAACTTCTTTTCAATTTCTATCTTTGATACACAATGTCTGCAAAGTAGATTAGATGTACAAATAATGTCAGAGTGATATGTGTATACTAACCTCACTTTTTGCAAGTCATTAAAGTTTAATTTTGGCAAAGTTTTATTTCGGTTTTATTTAGATGCATAAATAATATCAAGAAATGCTTCAGATAATTAACATGCCAGGAATTAGAATGCAAATAGTGTCTTTTTTAATACAATTATTTTGATTTATTAGGAGAGTGAATTAATTTGTATAATACTAACAACATTCCACTTAGTTAAATATATATATATATTGTTTTAAAAGAATGTTCATTAAATTCATAATATTAGTATCACATGTTGCAATGAAGAGAAGACCAAAAAAGGACAAACGTATATAGCTTGACTTTTTTTGTTAACATGACCCCATCAGGATGCAGACTCTGAGTGTTTTAGTGTGTGTGTGTGTTGGGGTAGGGGAGCTGGCAGTGATAATGTACATTGCTACTGTGCTTCTGAAATATTGAAAATGTATTTTAGATATGTTATTGAGTATGTTTTTTCATGAAGGACTGTATTTCATTCCATGTTAAATAATAATTTAGAATTTTCAAAATGCATTGATCCTGATTCACACTAGCCTGCATGATACAACTCAGTGTTTAACTGTGCAGGTAGTTGTCAGTGTGAACACTGGCAGGCAGTGATGTTTGTTTCTACACATTGTACCGCATACTTTTTCATTTTTTTTTACTTTATTTGAAGTGTCCTATAGTAACACTTTATTCTTGTATTTGCACAACATCATGCTGCATTTTTCTACACTGCGCTATATGTATATGCATTGTGGTGTGAACCGGGCACATAAAAAGCAATTGTTTTCTTTATGCCAAAACAGTGTTTATCCAGTACGGGAAAAACACAAGCCAGAATGTGAGCAAACTCCCATTATTCTGATTAAAGTATCTGTATAATTTTCTAGTCATTATACTCTGTATTCCCTGCTCATTTACTGTACCTATATACAATTACACACACACATATACTAGTTTTATATACAGAAGTATGGTATGTTCTTCTATTAACAATTCAGAACAGAACGATTAGGTATCAGTACTGCCACAAGAAAAAATAGCCAAATTCAATCTCTGGGTGGCCAATTCATCTGCTTGAAGAGTTTTGCTTCATAATCTTAGGTGTACAGGGTTCAAAGATGCCTTTGCTACTACTATTGTACATACATTGGCTGTACAGTATCTCACAAAAGTGAGTACACCCCTCACATTTTTGTAAATATTTTATTATATCTTTTCATGTGACAACATTGAAGAAATTACACTTTGCTACAATGTAGTGAGTGTACAGCTTGTATAACAGTGTAAATTTGCTGTCCCCTCAAAATAACTCAACACACAGCCATTAATGTATAAACCGCTGGCAACAAAAGTTAGTAAACCCCTGAGTGAAAATGTCCAAATTGGGCCCAATTAGCCATTTTCCCTCCCCGGAGTCATGAGACTCGTTAGTGTTACAAGGTCTCAGGTGTGAATAGGGAGAAGGTGTGTTAAATTTGGTGTTATCGCTCTCACTTTCTCATACTTAATAATAATAATTTTTGCTCTACATAAAGATGGCCTAGGCTATAAGAAGATTGCCAAAACCCTGAAACTGAGCTGCAGCACGGTGGCCAAGACAATACAGAGGTTTAACAGGACAGGTTCCATTCAGAACAGGTCTTGCCATGGTCAACAAATGAAGTTGAGTGCACCTGCTCAGTATCATATCCAGAGGTTGTCTTTTTCCCAAAGACAATAGATGTATGAGTGCTGCCAGCATTACTGCAGAAGGTGAAGGGGTGAGGGATCAGTCTGTCAGTGCTCAAACCGTACGCCACACACTGCATCAAATTGGTTTGCATGGCCTCACATCCCAGAAGGAAGCCTCTTATAAAGATGATTCACAAGAAAGCCTGCAAACAGTTTTCTGAAGACAAGCAGACTAAAGACATGGATTATTGGAACCATGTCCTGTGGTCTGATGAGACCAAGATAAATATATTTGGCTCAGATGGTGTCAAGCGTGTATGGTGGCAACTAGGTGAGGAATACAAAGACAAGTGGCTTTCCTACAGTCAAGCATGGTGGTGGGAGTGTCCTGGTCTGGGGCTGCATGAGTGCTGCCGGCACTGGGGAGCTACAGTTCATTGAGGGAACGATGAATGCCAACATGTACTGTGACATACTGAAGCAGAGCATGATCCTCTCCCTACGGAGACTGAGCCACAGGGCAGTATTCCAACATGATAACGATGCCAAACTTACCTCCAAGATGACCACTGCCTTGCTAAAGAAGCTGATGGTGAAGGTGATGGACTAGCCAAGCATGTCTCCAGGCCTAAACCGTTTTGAGCATCTGTGGGGCATCCTCAAACTGAAGGTGGAGGAGCGCAAGGTCTCAAACCTCCACCAGCTTTGTGATGTCGTCATGGAGGGATGGAAGAGGACTCCAGTGGCAACCTGTGATGCTCTGGTGAACTCCATGTCCAAGAGGGTTAAGGCAGTGCTGGAAAATAATGGTAGTCACACAAAACATTGACACTTTGGGCCCAATTTGGACATTTTCACTTAGGGGTGTATTCATTTGTGTTGCCGGTGGTTTAGACATTAATGGCTATCTGTTGAGTTATTTTGAGGGGACAGCAAATTTACACTGTTATACAAGCTGTACAATCACTACTTTATATTGTAGCAAAGTGTAATTTCTTTAGTGTTGTCATATGAAAAGATATAATAAAATATTTACAAAAATAAAAGGGGTGTACTCACTTTTGTGAGATACTGTATGTTTGGGGGTGTTGTCCTGATGCAATAAAATTGGGGCTAATCCCATGCCCCTTGATGGTATGGCATCATGGATAAATATCTGCCTGTATTTCTCAGCACTGAGGACACCACTAATCCTGACCAAATGTCCAACTCCATTTGTGGAAATGCAGCCCAAAACTTTCAAGGAACCTCCACCATTCTTCACTGTTCCCTGCAGACACCCATTATTGTACTACTCTCCAGCCTTTTGGCAAACAAACTGTCTCTTGCTGCAGACAAATATTAAAAAACTGGACCTAACAGTCGAGAGCACCTGTTGCCATTTTTCTGAACCCCAGTTCCTATGTTTTTGTGCATAGTTGAGTTGCTTAGCCTTGTTTTCACATCAGAGTTGTGGCTTTTTGACCGCAATTCTTCTAAAAAGAATTGTAGTCAAAATTGAATTTCTGTGCGTTACTCTGCCTCCACATGAGCAGAGGCAGACGGGAAACCAGAAGTTAGACACGCGGAAGCATAATCTGGTACTCATGGTATTCTATGCAATTTTACAAGTTTTAAAATTGTAGGTGTGTATTTTAGCTTAATAAACAAGATTGATTTTAAAAATAGTACACTATAGAAGGATTTCTCAGCATTTTCTCATATTTCGGGTGAGATTATCTAGCTGAACAGATATGCAGGAATATCTTAAAGATTAAATAACCCACTCCCTAGACAAGGAAACTAGGAGTTATATTTGGAGGGTCCCTAGTGGAGTGTGGACATAAGAGAACCGACGCATTTTGGAGGATTTTTAGTACATGCTTTAATACAAGTATGAAGAAGGTAAGAGTTCTGTGAGCACAGTGGTGATGGATGTACAGTATATTCACAGACAACACAGAAGCTTTATTCATACAAAGGTTATGGGAAAGAAAGAATACAAGAGACTTTTTATCCACGTGAACTTTTTATTATAGAACACTGGGGTTTATTTATTTCACACTTAAATATATATTAAAGGAAGTCATAAAATTTGGTTTAAGTGAATACTTTATTATTTTATGTATGTACAGTATATACTTTTGCATTGCTTTGCACTTTTAATTACTTGCTTCATATGCACAATTCTATTAATATGTTTACACAGATATACATGATTGCAGAAGTTGCACATACAGTATATTTAAATTTTCCAATATTGCACGTGTATTGCATTCCCTTTGTGTATAAGCAGTGCAGCGCCATTCACTTATTTTTTCCAAAAAGAACGGACCATTCAACATGAATATGCACAAGTCCAGTGTTAGCAAAATGAACCTGATTATTGCACACCAGAGTTTTTTTGGAGAGAAAATCTTTTGTTATAAAAAGGGGGAAGAGAAAGGGGGGGAAGGGTTAAGAGTAAGGGAGAGAGGGATAGGACAAAAAAAAGGGGTGGGGGGGTAAGTTAGAGAAGAGTAGTCACAAAGAAGGTGGTTGAGTCGTTAATGTGGTTGGCCATTGTAAGCAGGAAGTTAATTAAATGGGTTTACACATATTGGAGATATTCATCAGAGAAATAAAATAAATCCTAGTACAACCACCTGATCTTATATTCCTCAGATTTGTCTTGGAGGTTAGAGGTCGAACTTTCCATTTGTTCTATTTTTTTCCCTCTGGCAAGTCAGTGGGTCACGGTCGGAGGGGATTGTTGCTTCCATATGCTAGGAATACAGGCTCTTGCATCGATCAGTAAATGTTTAGGCAACGATTTGTGATATATATTCCTGGAGAGAGGAGTTAGATTGCGAATGACAGCCTCTGGGTTATCGAACAAAGAGATATCTCTGAAATTTGAGTCAGAGTACTTGCTGCCAGAAAGCGAGTGTGAAGCCATTTTAGCCAGGGCTTTCCCCGGGTGAGTATCGGTTAGAGCGGCTGCAAATTCCTAAGTAGAAATAGTCTGGAATAGAGTACCTCGTTCCTCATCCATACGTGAGGGAAGGTTCGCTTCTTATAAGTATTTTGTAATGTTGGAGAGTTTTTGTGTTTTTTGGGAGGTTGACGAGGTAGGTTGTAGATTGTAGAGGTTGGAGCAAAAATTATGAAAGGTGTCAACCCTTTCTGGAGTAGAGGGAATCGTGGAGACAGATGGTGTAGATAAGACGGGGATTATATGTTTGGGTCAGTTTGAACCACAGGGCATTAGCTAATAATCAGCTATGTTTGTCTTTAAACTCGTAAAATGAGTGTCGGGTTTTCAGAAAAACATGTTTATTTAGCTTTGTAAAGGGAATGTTCCCTTATCGGTTCACATAGTCATGTGAGCTCCGCTTCAAGAGCATGGTTAAAGTTTAGTTTTATGAGTCCGTTCTAGAGTGTGTAACTTGTTGTGTAGATCACCTAATATGTTAACTCAGCATTGTTAGTCCCATTGGCCATGTATAATAAGGATTCCCCTAATGTGACACTTATGGGCAGACCATTGTGAGAAAGGGTTATCAAATGATCCTACATTAGAGTTAAAGCAAGCGTGCAATTCATGTATTATATCTGCAATAATTTCAGGATCTTTAACAGTGTCTCACTGAAGTACCAGTGCGGTGTTTTGGGTAATTTTTGTTGAAGGGAGACTTTCAAATAACATTCCTAAAGCTGAGCTCCACCCAAAAGGGGCAGTTCTGCTTTAAGGACTCCTCCCAGACTCCTATTTGTGAAATTAAGCATTTGGGGAGGTGTGTGTGTGTGTGTGTGGGGGGGGGGGGGAGCAGGGATATAATTTTGACAGGTTCCTGCTCCCACTTCCACTCCATTCGCTTTAGGCAAGGGAAGTTCTCCTTCCCCCCTCTTCCTCCCGAAGTTAGAAGACTTCAGTACCAGTCACAGAATGCAGCACCACTCATGTATGCGCAATTGGCACCTGGCCCAGAGTGAAGGTGCCGACACTGGCGAGGGAGTATGCAGGGAGAACACAGCTGGGGTGAGCACACTGCTGGATCGTGGGACAGGTGGGGGGCTGTTTATTAAAAGTCATCAACTACAGTTTTGTACCTGGTGACTTTTAATTTTCAATTCAGAGACTAAAGCTCCACCTTAAAGTCTATTCTTTTTGGGAGGGGGTAGGACCCTGAGGAGGAGTCCTTGTGGGGGGCAAGGGTCAAGTAAAGTCTCCTCCCAATATGAGGGTCCCCTCCAAAAAGAAATAGAGTTTTCCCTCCACAAAGTAAAGTTTCAAGAGCCAAAAGCTGGTTGGTGTTAAGTGGTTATACACGTTTGCCAGTGTGAATGTGTGGGAATACATTTTCTCTTTATGCAGCAGAAATATAGATCCCTGTAGATATTTTTGCATATCGAAGAGCAATTTAGCAATAAGAATACTGGTCCCTTTATATTTAGAAGTTGTAGACGGGCTGTGACAGCCTGTCAGAAATCTTTTATTATAAAGCTTGGGGATCTTGTTGGCTCTAAAGGAAAGAGAGAAAGACTGAGGCCTCGTTTCTATAGCTCTGTAAGTGCGGCTCTCTGGAGAAATGACCCCTTAATGTTCGCAGAGATTATCTTTTTCAGGGGTGGTGCATGCCCTAACCACAACTGCAGGGCAGAGAAAGGGAAAACAAGGGTTTAGAAAAAAAAAAAAAAAAACGAAAGGAGAATAAGAATATGGAAGAAAGAGGGTAGAAGAATGGTAAAGACATGGAAGGGGAGAGAAGGAGGAGTGGTGAGGTGTGAGAAGAGAGAGAGGGTATGGTAAAACAGAAAGTAGGAATTTTGATAAGGATTAAAAGCAGAGACTCCTCAGAGAGAATCTACCACCACCAGGACAGAGAAGGCCTAGTGTGGGTGATGGTAAAGTACTTACCTCCACAGTGCACATAAAAAGAAGAAATTACTAACACAAGGGTAACTCCAAAGTCACTTTCCAGAGAAGAATATATGATCCAAAGTTCAGGTTTATCCAGAACAACACAATGTGTCATCTACTTGGTACTCTAAGAGAGAGGCCAGCCATATAAAGAGGTAAATCCTGCTCTCAAATGAGCTCACCACCACAGCAAATTGAGAGAGGTAGAGATGCCTCTCTAAGCCCAGGTTACAGAGCATATACAGCTCAATAAATCTATAAAGGTGTTTAATTCTGCAAATATAATAAAATTACACATAGACTAACTATCATGTAATCAAAAATTATAGTGAAAAATACTGCGCTAACAAAAAATAGTGAACAAATAGCCACTGACACTCCAACAGACTGTGATGGTAACCAAATATAACATAAAATTGTGCAGCGCTCAAATAATAAAGTGAGTATAATGGGATACACACTGAAATGCAAAAATAAAGTCCAGTATTCAAAATTAGACAAAAGAGAAGGTGACCAGTCCCACATAGAAGAGTGAATACTTGTGATAAATCCCACACCAAAAAGAGAATATAATTTGCTCACCAAATGACATGGACCCAAAGTACCTTACAGCAATTGAGTCATGCAGGCTGAAAGTGATGATCTCCTTGGAACAGATGGCAAAGGTTTCCACAAATTCTCTTTCAAATGATGGATATTGCAAGGTCACTCAAGGATGGCACATGTATGGATATCTGGAAATCCCCACTCAGAAAGATGTAGGTGGGATACATCGAAAAGACACCATAGCGTGATACCGTTTAAATGGTTTATTAAAGTAAAGAAAGTAATGCACGTACAATGGGTCAGATGGTAAGAAGCATTCAATACAATTCAGCACTCTTGACAATCCTAACGTGTTTCATTACACATAACATTTTCAAAGGAATAAGCCGATTCGATTTATCCCACCTACATCTTTCTGAGTGGGGATTCCCAGATATCCATACGTGTGCCATCCTTGAGTGACCTTGCAATATCCATCATTTGGAGGAGAATTCGTGGAAACCTTTGCCATCTGTTCCAAGGAGATCATCACTTTCAGCCTGCATGACCCAATTGCTGTAAGGTACTTTGGGTCCATGCCATCTGGTGAGCGAATTATATTCTCTTTTTTGGTGTGGGATTTGTCACAAGTATTCACTTTTCCATGTGGGACTGGTCACCTTCTTTTTTGTCTAATTTTGAATATTGGGCTTTATGTTTGCATTTCAGTGTGTATCCCATTGTACTCACTTTATTATTTGAGCGCTGCACAATTTTATGTTATAACTAACATGTAAAGTGCTTTTAAACTAGGTTGCAAATACTGTATATAAAGCAAGGTAATGGAGAAAACAGAGTAACTCCAAACTGACTAAGGCATTGGACTAACACAAGGAGAGCCAACCCAATGTCACAGATGAGAGGTCCGGGAAACCCCCTACCCATTGGCCTTGCTTGGTCATGGATAACAGCTGTCTGGTAGGGAAGCTAGGAATTACACCCATTTATGTATGGGCATTTAGAGGTCATTGGAAAGCTCAGAAAGAGAGAAAATCTGAACAGTAGAAACCTTCAAGATCACCCCAAAATAGTTAGACCCCAAAAAGACAGAGAGGGAGCACAGACTTGTCATACAACCATTGCTTTATTAATGTAATAAATGGCAAGTATTATACCCACAAGATGACAAATGTAACAAGCGCATCACATAGTATTGCGTCATTAAGTTCACATTGCATCGTATCATGTAGTAGGAGTAGGTAAAGATCCAAAAGGCTAACACGTTTCAAGGACAGGACTAGCCTCTTCCTCAGAGCCAACATGACTGTCATCTGCACCTCTCCAATATATCAAAATGTCATGACTGATTGTAGAATGTGGGCATGTCAGACCTGCCCCCCTATGTGGGGTTAGGCCATTACAAATATCATGCATTAAACAAAAGATAACATCTAGCTTCCACACCTGAAGTCATTTTTAGGAAGACGAGAGACTTGAGGAGCTTCATTGCACCGAGCCGAGTTCGAAAACTCTATCGATTGGACACCTATGTAGCAGGTCCCTGTTCCTCGATATTTGACCAAAGGGGCAGCTACTAGGGTTGCCACATCATCTCTTTACACCAGGACACATAATAATTACACAGGTTCTGAGGCTAATATACTGCAGATAAGTGTGTTTATTTATCACCTTAATCAGCCACAAAACCTGCGTAATTAATGTGTGTCCTGGTTTAAAGGAATGAGGTGGCAACCCTAGCATCTATAGATGTGGGAGGAAAAAACTGCAGAGCTTGCATGTACATGTGGCTTCGCAAGTTATAGGAATAGATGGGTGCAAAAAACATGACATCAAGCAATTTATCAGCTGTAGCACATGATACAAAAATCAATATGTGCTACATAGATATAAAAACAGGGTACTCTCGTCCTAAATTGAAACGCAAGAAAAGAGCAAAAATTGGGAGGCACACAGGACTTTCATGGTACCGTAAGGACAGTAAACACAATTCGATAAAAAATGAATCATTTATTAAATACATACATAAAAACATACATGTATACAAAAATATGCAGAGTTAAAAGGCATACAGCCTGAACAGGCAATTTCGCTAGAACATCACATGTTTTGTAACATCATATGTTATGCTAGATGTGATGTTCTAGTAAAATTGCATGTTCAGGCTGTATGTCTTTGAACGCTGCATATTTTTGTATACATGTATGTTTTTTTTATATATATATTTAATAAATGATGTATTTTTTATCGAATTGTGTTTCCTGTCCTCACGGTACCATGAAAGTCCTGTGTGCCTCCCAATTTTTGCTCTTTTCTTGTGAAGCACATCAGATGTCATTTATATATGTCTGTTATACGTAGGAAGAAGCATATGCCCCTTGGGGGTCATATTTGGGGAGCATAAGTGCAACATCAGTAACAATAAAGAAGATTTGAAAGAAGAAGCCAAAAAAAATAAAAATAAATAATTACTCTGTCCCTCTGCATTTTAAACAATACCACAGTAGTGGTCCATCAGGTATGAAAGTCTTCGGTATCAAAGCAATCAATAAAGATCTAGACAGTGGTAGAAGTCCCCAAACAAGAAACATATTGGATATTCACCTTGGGATCCCTTGCCCCTGGAGGCTTAAGGCCTCATGCACACTGGACGTTATCAAAACGCCAGTAGAAAGCTGTAGCTGTAGAAGGGGTTTTTCAGCTTTTTTTGCACTAGCATTTTTCAGTGTTTTTTAGCTTTTTTCAGCTGTAGTGTTTTTTAGCAAATTTATACTCCCTCAAACGCATTTTTCAGCTTTTATCAGAGTTAGAACGTTTTTACAGCTGAAAAAATCCTCTCAAAACCCACTAGTTCTGGGTTTTTTTTTCCAGCCAGAAAATGCCCCTGTCAAAAACTGCTGATAACAGCCTACGTGTGCATGGACACATAGGATAACATGCTAGGGAGTTTACTGGCTGCAGAAAAAAATGCCTGACGCCAAAAACAGCAGCTGTAAAAACGTTCAGTGTGCATGAGGCTGAAATGAGGATTTAAGGATCCATGGGGTGGTTTAATAACCATTCAGCAATTGGAACAGGTATGGTAAAGGGGACTGTTTGATCATATGCAGATATGCAGTTAGCCTATACATAGTTGCTAGGCCACAAAGGGTTTCAAGCTAAATAAAAGTGTGCAACTTATACAGCCATTAGAAGAAACCTGAGATTCGCGCATATACAGCACCCGTACCTATAATTGCACCTATTAAGGCAACAGTATACATGCACATCTGTACGCCATTCACATATGAGCACTCAAATAGGTTGAGGCAAAAGAGTCTCCTTAATTACCACGGGAGAGAGTAAAATGACTAGGTTGTGAGAGCTTTTACTTTACAGCCTGTCATTTAATTTATTCTATTTTATTTTATCATATTTTTATTATATATTAGGTATTCATTATACAACTATTATATAATAATAATAATTTTATTATATATATTATTTTTGTTTTTACTCTTTAGTGCTAAAAATATTATAAACATACCTTTGATATACTGAGTGAGAGAATAAGGACATCAAGAGACTGTTTCATATACTAGCCAGTAAAGTAATAGTGAGTATAATACAAGTTTAATACAAGTTTCAAGTTTCCATACGTAACAAATGTGATTTAAGAAAAAATTCAATAAGTACATCAATAATAATAATAATAATACTAATAACTTTTTGGGAAAAAAATAAAATAATACTAATAACTGTACAGACATGGTGCGTCTTACAGGCGTTACACATATGTACAAGTGTGTTCAGGCACCAATTTAATGTTTTAATTTATGCATAAATTAATGATTTTTTAAATGTATTTATATATCTGTATACATATATGTATTTTTGGATTTTTTTTTATGAAAGGAACAATTGGGCATGTGCTATTGGCCTTTGAGGCTATATACTCCTCTGTCCACTAGGGACTCTAGTTCTGGCTTTCTGTTGTCACTGTGTACTCCAAGCTGGAGTGCATCATGTGACCACTACTCCAGCTGAAGAAGAAGAATCATATATCGGGTGGAACGTACGATGTGGCTGCATTTCCGGATGGGTGGTGCGGGCGTGTGTCCTGTAAACAACTTCATCAGCAGCAGGGGGCAAGTACAAATTACAATAAACAAACAAATGAATAAATTAATGAAGTGGTGCTAAACGCAAATACAGTTAAACATACTAATTGCCAGGGATGATGGAAATCAGGGGTGACTAAGGCAAAGACGATAGTCGTTGGGACATTTAGGATGGGATGAATTTTTTTACACTAGTTTATGCATAAATATGGATGCATATATATATATATATATATATATATATATACTGTATATGTAGATCCTGAGAGCAGGATGGGCTCTTGAGGACCCAGTGGCATATTGCCAACCCTCTTTTCTACAGCTTTAATGAAGATGTATCTTCACAAATATGGGTTTTATAAGTGCACGTATCTATTTATTTGTACTTTATTTACTTTATATGCTTGTATTTTACACATTTGCATATATGTGCTATCTATACAAAACTTATTGGGGGCTGGCTTCAAGTTATCCTTTGTTTAATACATAATGTTTGTAAGGGCTTAACCCCGCCTAAGCGCCTTTTGGATCTTTACCTTCTCTTACCACATGATACGATGCAATGTGGACACAATGATGCTGTACTATGTGATGTGCTTGTTACATTTGTCATCTTGTGAGTATAATACTTACCATTTATTACATTAAGAAAGAAATGGTTTTAGAATATTGCACTAGGTCTGTGCATCCTCTCTGTACTTTTGTGGTTTCAGTTGTTCCAGACCTCCCCAGTCTTAAGAGGGCAGCAAGACGAAGTGCAACTATACAAGCCAGGACTAAGATATAGCCTATGTAAACTGCATAGGCCCACTCCCAAGCGCAGAAGTTTTTCTCAGTTTGTGTGGCTTTGCTGCTCAAAAATGACAAAAGCCGGCACTTAAACAAGGGCAGAGACTACCAGATATAAGAGGCCTCCCAACTCATCACAATGGACCCACAATCCTGGTCTAAATGCATTGCTAATGGCCCAGAGAGAAGACCCAATTGTGACAAATACCAAGAGGGGTAAGGCATATTGTATAGTGTGGAGATACAGCTGAATCTCAGGGGAGTCTTGTCAACAACTCGAGATATACTCCTTAATCCAATACACATAACTAGAGTCCTGAAGAAAATAACAAAAAAAACACAACGTTTTTGAAAAACACAACCAGGTTCTGTGTGGTGAATGTCCCTTGCAGGGTCCCTTAGTGGTGAGGTGGAAGGTTATTTGTTTTTATTTTACAATGAAACCGTGCGCTCTGTTTTTTGAATTTATTAAAATGTTATACTTTTTCATTTAGTAGTGGTTTTGTTGTTTTTTCTGTAGACTCAATTTTCTGCTACACCCCTGTTACTCTATTTAATGGCGCTTTTTTTGGGGCGACACCTCTTTTTCTAGTTGTCCCATCCCCTTTTTAGTATGCTGCAGTTTTGCCATTTGAGTTCCGCTCACCTGTGAGCGAGTGGGTAATCTTCATATTCATTTTTTTATTAGTTATACCTTTCCCTTTTTTTGTTTTTTGTTCTAAATGGTAGAGGCAAATCTTGTAGGACTCCTTAAAAGGGTCAAAAACTTTTGAAGAATTCCTTGTCCAGGGAGAGGACCTTTCTGAAGTCTCATGTAGGGACTTCTTCATAGAAGCTGGATAGGGCATTTGTTGCAGAAATTAAGTCATCATATTTTCTTTCCCTTTAATTTGATTGTCAAATTAATTCCATGTTTAAGATGTTTCTAGATGCTAGATTGTCTGTTCCAAATCACAGACTGTGAGAATTTTGCTTCATTGATTGGTGTAAATCTGCACCCAAAGCCTCATTTAGGTCATTAATGCAGTCAAATGCATTTTCAAATGTAGTATGAATGCATATACAAGAAAAATTAATGTAAAGCCTAGTTGACACCATTGTATTTCTTTAATGCCATTTAAAAAGTATAGCACGTTGCATCTTTTTGCACATAAACATACCGGTACACACATGAATGCACCTCAATTGTATGTAAATACAGCTTAGTAAAAAAACAAACAAAACATAAAAAATGCCAAAAATGCACCATGAACACACCATGCATGAATTAAAAATGCACCGCACAAATGCCACAAGCAGATTACACATTCATGCAAATGCTTATTCAGAACGTCACACTGAACATGAAGATTATGGTGTAAATGAGCCCTAAATGGTAAAAGTGGGAGGTTTCATTTGCTAACATACAGATTTAAAGGTGGGTTTTGTGTGCATCATCATGTTCTGTGTGTCAAGATTACTCTACTATGGGCATTGGGTCTCTTATGTCCAGCGGGACTCTAAGTAGCTTCTGTGGCACATGAATCAAGCAGGATATTCTGCCTACACCACCACACTTGAGCAGTGGCAAAAAAAAAAAAAGAAACAGCTCCTCTGTCTATTTGGGAAATATATTGCTCGGGACATCTGCGAAATTGAGTATAAAGTAGAGATAACCTTTTATGGACTATGTGCAATAGGTTGAGTGCTGTATGACTATGCCTGGAGATGCTATCTATCTTTACTGGAGCTTGAAGGTTTGATACTAATACAGTAAAACCTTGGTTTGAGAGTAACTTGGTTTAAGAGCGCTTTGCAAGACAAGCAAAATTTTCAAATAAATTTTGACTTGATATACAAGAGATGTCTTGATATACAAGTAGCCTCAAGTCACAGCTAAGTATAAAAGAGATGTACCTTCATTAAATTTAATGAAGGTACAACATTTAGCAACTCGCATGGTTGATGATTGGAACAGGCACATCTAAGTATGCAGGCATCCGGGGTAAAGCTGTCCACATAGACCATCCTCCGCACTGCCATCTACGTCATCCCTTCCATGCTGCCCCTCGCTTTCAGATCGCTTTACTGCAGGGTGGTCTTCCCGGTCAGGATTACAGACTGGCAGCCGGCGGTGCAGAAGATAGCCTATGTGGACAGCTTTACCCTGGATGCCTGCATACTTGGATGTGCCTGTTTTATTCATCAACCATGTGAGTTGCTAAATGTTGTACCTTCATTAAATGGAACCATATTGCTACACCTAGAGACACCTCTCTTCTCTTCGATACTCTGTAGCTCCTGCTGGATTTTGCTTCTAATCCCCTCATGGAAGCGGCTATTTGTGGATGGACATTATATGCAACCTATCGCAATGCTATAATCTTTTTATATGGACTGTAAACTGAAGGACTTATAAATAAATGGTTGTGGAACGAATCATCTGAGTTTCTATTATTTCTTATGGGGAAATTCGCTTTGATATAAGAGTGCTTTGGATTACAAGCATGGTTCCGGAACGAATTATGCTCGCAATCCAAGGTTTTACTGTAGTACCAAAACCGAATGTGCTTGATATGTGTATGGAATTCATATACAGTACTTTTGCAATGAGGACTGAATGTAGGAACTCTGAATATGGGTTCCTTTTTTTTTCTTTTGCATTTTTTAAGCTATGATAGGTCCAAGGCATCTTGCAAATATTATATTGCTAATATTATTTATATTATTTACAATTGACTTAGTTGAAGAGTGAAAACACCCCCTGCCAATGATGCCATCCTTTTGCAAATACCCATGATAACTATTGCTAGATGGTCAATTTGAACAGCTGAAAGTAGCAAGGGGTGTGTGGGGGTGAATGTTTGGACAGCATTGTCTATTTTTTTTTATTTTTGTTTTTTGCTTTTTTTTTTTATGGGGCGGGGAAGAGAGAAAGGTGCGTTTTTCTATTAATATCTTTTTCCATGCGAAGAGAGATTGACTGGTGTCTGCAAATATTCAGGTACAGTGCCTTCTGTTCTGATGTGTCCAAATGAATATGTCACCACCATAAGAAAATACTAAAATAATGCAGCAATTACAATCTTTAAAAAAAAAAAAAAACATAAATATATGACATAAAGAAATAACAATAAATAAATGACTACTAAAGTGCACCTTTTGTGCACTTAGGTGAAAGCATTGAAAAACAAAGCAGCACAGATAAAACTCTGATGTGCCAAAATGTGTCTTATCAGAAATGAATACTATGAAGCAGTGCCCAGTAATATTACATTAATGGAGCAGTCCAAATTAGGAAGAGTGATTGTTAATGGGATAGACTCTTTAGGATCTTGCCGGAGAGAATATATGGATTACTCCCTCGAACCGGTAGGCCACTCTGTGGAAACATTCCTTAGAGACATTAAGCACTCGATCCAGAATTTGAATAACATGAATATTCAGAATTGTTTTCAGTTACAGCTGATGTAGGTTCCCTATATGCAAATATCAATGATGACGAAGCATATATAGATTGGGGCCCAATGGGCCCTTGAACAAGCTGGAAAGTTAAACCCAGCACAAAAGAAATACAAATAAAAAAAAAAAGGTAATTTCCGCGCTGTGAAAAAATGATACCTGTGCTGGCTGCTGGCACTAGAAAGCCGTATATTAGTGTCTTGGTGAAAATGGGTACATTAAAGTCCAAAATAGCAAAGTTAAAGTCTCAATAAAATGTCCAAAGTGGGGGTAAGTGGAAAATGATAACACCAGTGTTGATAACACAATTAATGAGTGCTTCAGTGATCTTCCACCACCAATACATGAAATGCAAACTCCCCAAAGAGAGTGGCTGCCACCAGAGCTGCTGTTAGAAATCACAGGGCCCCATACAGCCTACCTGACAGACCCCCCCCTCCCTGTGAGTGACTGAAGACATAGATTTTTCAGTCTTTTTTCTGTCGCCTCAGCTGCACAAATGAATTCATATAAAGTGCTCTGGGGCTTCCTGCTCATTCACAAATGGAAGCATAGTAAACACCATTTACTATGGTTCAGTGATAATTGGACAGAGGACTGATTGGTACTGATTGATCACTGTGATCATTCAGGAAAGGAAAAGAGGATAAGCCGGCAATGCTGCAGGGGGAGGCAGAAGAAGATAAGTGTCTGCAATAAGACAGTACAGCCAGCCCTCCTGCTTGGCAGGTGCCTGGGCCCCCTTTAAACTGATGGGGCCCAGACCCAGTACATGAGGGCTGGCTGCCACTACAGCAGCATAAACACCTAAATCAGCATGTTGCCAAAACACAAACCATTGAAGCTAGGACCTCTCCTTTAAAGCCTACAGCCCTGAAAGAATAAAGCTCCAAAAATCCTCAGCTTTATCTCCTCTTTACTAGAACACAATCTCAGGGTTGCTGCGCTTTTGCTACAGTATATTTTCTTAGCACACTTTTTCTCTTGCTGGTATGTAAATATTAGACATAGAAGCCAGTAAGATACCTGAAGGAATTCATCAGCTGACCTCATTAGCACATACCTGTCACACCTGTTTTATAATGATGCTGTACTGCACTGCACTGGTGACAGTATGTACAAAAAAAATATGTGAAAAAACATTTTTTTTGTTTCTTCATTTTTTAAGAAATTGTAACAAAAATTGCAACTTCAAAAAACTCGCCATGCCTCTTACTAAATACCTTGAACTGCCTACTTTCCAAAAAGGGGTCAATTGGAGGGGATTTGTATTGTCTTGGCATTTTCGGGCCTCAAGAAATGAGGCCATCAGTACCTATATGGTACATACAGATTTTCAAATATACTGTACATACCATAGTTTGTGGACTAACTTTCAGACAGACTAAATAATATACACTGATTTGGGTTACCTTTACCAATGAACTGTAGCAGTATACATTTGGCCTAAGTGCCGGTTCACACTGAAGCGGCACGACTTTCGGGGCGACCTGTGAAGTCGCGTGCACCGCGACTTCGGTACGACTTGCACGGACTTCATAAAATGAATGTCACCTCGAAATAGTACAGGACCCTTTTTCTAAGTCGGAGCGACTTGTGTCGCTCCTATTAGAACCGTTCCTGTACTACACTATGGGACACGAGGGTGCGTGACTTGTCAGGCTGACCAAGTCGTCTGACAAGTCGGACTAGTGTGAATAGACACTTAATGTATGAAGAAAGATTATTTATTTGCAACATTTATGATCTTTTTTAGTTTATTTAGAAAAAAAAAAAAAAAACAGTGGGGAATAAATACCACTAAAAGAAAGCTCTATTTGTGTGAAAAAATGATAAAAATGTCATAGTGTTGTATGACTGTCGTTCAAAGTGTGACAGTGCTGAAAGCTGAAAATTGGCCTAGGTAAGAAGGGGTGAAAGTGTCCTGTATTGAAGTGGTTAAAGGAAACTTACTGGAATAGCTAAAGTATATTGAATTATCTAGCTGTCACCATCCTCGCTGGCTGCATTAGAATAAAGAGAAACTTCACCAAACAAGAAGAATTTAGGCAAAATTTAGCTATTCTAGGGGAGGAGTTTATACGGAACAGGTTTAGGGAGGGCTATATTGAAAAAAAAAAAACACAGCAGATGAAACAGTAGGATTAATAGAGAAGGGTGATTGAAGGCAAGAACCAGAAAATTAAAGGAGAAGTAAAGCCAAAGTTTGTCTGTCAACTGACATCACAGCGCCGGTCCAGGCTCGGGAAAGATTGCGACCGCATGGTGGTGATCTGTCCGTATGCCTGGATCGGCACCTGGCTCAGCCTCTCAGCTGGCCGCTGAGAGCTTGAGCTGGCTGCTCCCGCCCCCTCCACAGCCCAGCACTCCAGTAAATGTGGGGCAGAGTAGAGAGCTGTGACTGACAGTCACCAACTCTCTGTTTAGGGGGCTTTGAGAACCAAGTGATCGGCAGTGTTTGAACACCTGGTCCTTAGTCTTTGAGCAAGTGGGGGCAGATGCAGCTTCAGGCTGATGCTGCATCCACCTAGGTGAGTATGATTAAAAAAAAAAAAACAAATCCCCATACTTCTCTTTTAGCCACATTTTGTTTTAATAAATATTGGGATATCCGTGAAAAAAAAAAAATCTGAATTTTTACCACAAACAAATTGTATATAGAAGAGCACCCTCTCTAACAGGCTAACTATTATAAAATGTGGTTGATCCTCTGCTCTGAATATACAAAACAATATGTTTAATGGTAAAAAGTAATTTGGATGCGGAAGGTGCTATTCATTTAAAGAAGTGGGGAATAATATAAAAAGGATAAATGTGTTCTGTTAGTGCCATGGGAAAAGATGATAAAATAAATGATTTTATATTCTGTCATACCACAGGGGTTGTTTACTGTTACAATGCTCCTGTTGTTCACAATGTGTTGGAAGGACGACAAGGGGATTATGAGTTAGGTTAAGGGAACACATTTACAACATTAAAAGATATATAAAAAAACACAATGTGTCAAAGCACTTTGCTATGTTTCATATTAAAAACCACATAGGTCTGTAATTCTGGGGAATTCAAAAAATATATAAACAATGATGAGGTCCTAATATAGGAAGAGAAATATCAAAGAAAGAGAGTAGATTGATTGATATTGCTAAAATAATGTTAAATGTAGAACTTGATGCAAACTGTTTTATCAATGACAATTACAGTATCCACTTTTTAAGTTAGATGGATGAAAAAATAGTTATTCTGTATTTCCTGTAAGTGATATTCATTTTGAAATGTTTTATCTGTTTAACTTATCGATTTTTATAGTGCAATGTGGATGAGATTTTTGAAATATCTGATATGTGCATATGTTTATTTTTTTACTATTCCTACTTTTTTTATAGATATACATATTTTTTGTAATGGAGATTTTGATTGGCATTGAGATTATATACTTCCCTACTGTGTGCATTTGTTTGATCTAGGGCAGATACAGTATGTTGTATGTACAAACCCAATTCCAAAAAAGTTGGGACACTGTACAAATTGTGAGTAAAAAATGAATGGACTAATTTACAAATCTCATAAACGTATATTTTATTCACAATATAATATAGATAACATATCAAATGTTGAAAGTGAGACATTTTGAAATGTCATGCCAAATATTGGCTCATTTTGGATTTCATGAGAGCTACACATTTTGGGAAAAGTTGGGAAAGGTAGCAATAAGAGGCCAGAAAAGTTAAATGTACACATAAGTAGAGATGGCCTTGCGGTTCGCTGCAAATTTTGCTTGTTCGCTACCCGCCAAATTTTCGGACACACGGCGTCGTTTGTGGCGGCCATATTTGTTTACATTGGGGAGAACTTTGACCCATGACACAGCCGTCAGGTGGAACGGGACAGCCAATTAAAACATTTCAGCACATGGACATGCCCCCTACCCTATAAATAGACCCGATCTGGCGGCCATTTCACTTTCCGCTTTCTGCCAGTGTAGGGACAGGTCTGCTGTGCTTATTAGGGAGAGTTTGCTAGACACATATAGCACTGTGAAGATCCACAAAAGCCCTTTTCAGGGCTGGTATTTTGGTATAGGCCTTCTACAGTCTCTTTTCAGGTTAGGGACAGGTATCCAGTGGTTGCTTTAGGGGCAGTTAGAGATCAGCTGCAGTCACAAATCGCTCTGTCAATGTCCACAAAAGTCCTTTTGAGGGCTGGTATTTTGGTTTAGGTCTAGTATCTTTAGAGCTTAGGGGCAGGTGTCCTGTGGTTGCTTTAGGGGCAGTTAGAGATCGGCTGCAGTCACACACAAATCGCTTTGTCAATGCCCAAAAGTCATTTAAAAAGCTCCAATGTCGTTTTAGGGTCTATTACAGTCTCTTTATTATAGGGCCAGGTATCCTGTGGTTGCTGTAGGGGCAGTTAGAGATCGGCTGCAGTCACACACAAATCGCTTTGTCAATGTCCACCAAAGTCATTTAAAAAGCTCCAATGTCGTTTTAGGGTCTATTACAGTCTCTTTACTATAGGGGCAGGTATCCTGTGGTTGCTGTAGGGGCAGTTAGAGATCGGCTGCAGTCACACACAAATCGCTTTGTCAATGTCCACAAAAGTCATTTAAAGGGCTGCAAATTTTTTGGTATTGCTGTGCAGTGCAGTGCAGTGCACTAAAAAGGGGGTGGGGGTGGGGGAGGGGGTTATTCCACAGTATAATATACTTTGTAGAAAGCATATTATAGTGGATTAGTAGTATTATTGTGCACTGTGCAGCATTGTGACAGGTGTGGTGGTGAGACTGAGCGTTTCTGCAGCAACACCACACACAGTGGCATACTCCCTGGCCAATTATTTGTAGAACTGGTGTGATAGACCAGTGCCCCCCCAATAGCACATATTGAAGTGGGGTGTTATCTGAGTATACTTTTACAAGTGTATTTGTGTCCTGCAACAACATTGCCTCTGTTGCTGTGTGAAGTCTGATACACACAGCGCCAAACTCACTGGCCAATTTTTTCAACAAATGGTGTGATAAACCAGTAGCCCCCCAATAGCACATATTGAAGCGGGGTGTTATTTAACAGTATACTTTTCTAAGAGTGTATTTTAGTCCTGCAGAAATTTGGCCTCTCTTGCTGTGTTGCCTGTGCTACACACAGTGACAACAGTTACTGGCCAATTATTTGTAGAACTGGTGTGATAGACCAGTGGCCCCCCAATAGCACATATTCAAGTGGGGTGCTATCTGAGTATACTTTTACATGTAAAAAGGGTAAAGCTGCGCTAAATGATATATGTAGTAAAACAAATGTGATAAATATTATCTCAATGAGATAGCAATACGCTATCAAACTAGTGACTAATCAAGTAATCGTGCAATATATGTAGTAAAACAAATGTGGTAAATAGAGATGTCCCGAACTGTTCGCCGGCCGCTCCAGTAGACGTCTTGATGACGAAACGCGTAGGGCGGAGCTACGTACGCCATACCTCACTTCCGGTTTAGCGAGTGTGGAGCCGTGGAACGTGGAAGCGGAAGCATCCCAGCGTCCCCGTTCTGTTTGACAAGCTGAAGTGATCGGTCCGACCGTAAGTCTCCACTTGTGCTTGCCTTCATTAAATGATTGTATACTACGCCATTGGGGTCCTTGTCTCCTTTGTTTAAGCACCACAGATTGAAGCACTTCGGAGGGAGGTCGCTCCCAGTGTGTCCTGCTTAAAACTTGAAGGAACCCCGGCAAAAATGCCTTCTGAGGCTCTTCACATACCTGGCCCAGAAAAGGGAACAGGGTGAGAGTGTTACCTATTGGTTTCACCATTTTAACTCACCAACTCACCATCACCTCACCTTTTATAACCACTTATTCACGGTTTTTATAGCACTGGTAAAGTGTTTTTATATTGTGTTTTGATTATTGCCATTAAGGATTTTAAATACTATTATGCACCACCGCTGTTTTTTTCTTATGTGGTTTTAATGCACTGCCATAGCCATTAAATGTTTTATTACACTCTGTGCACTATTTTTATTTCTGGTTTTATATGAGCAGTGAACTACACTATACATTTGCACCGAGCACTTTATTTCTAAGGGAAACTCGTCTCACACAGCACTTCACTGAGCACTGAGACTAACTTTTTTTATGTGCACATACATTCTGTATGGGGTTTTTAACCCCTTATTTTAAAACACTGCTCTAACAGGTAGCGCCTTACTCAAACCCCTTTTCTTCTCCCTCACTCATATTGCACCCCTGGTTTTCAGGGGTGGGTTTGTGGCTGCTTACACCTGTTCATACGGTTAGCAATTTTTCCATATTTAAGATATTCCATAGCGCTGGTCACCTTCGTGTTTTCATCATACCTGATTGTATACACACACTGGATGTTTTAAAGCACGTTATTCCAAACAATTTAGGTATGTTAGGTGATTTATGCCCTTTATGGATTAAAACCCGAATCTGCGTCAACTACGTAATTTTCCATGGGAGTTTTGCCATGGATCTCCCTCCGGCATGCCACAGTCCAGGTGTTAGTCCCCTTGAAACAACATTTCCATCACTTTTGTGGCCAGAAAGAGTCCCTGTGGGTTTTAAAATTCGCCTGCCTATTGAAGTCTATGGCGATTCGCCCAGTTCGCCGGTTCGCGAACATTTGTGGAGGTTCGCGTTCGCCGTTCGCGAACGGCAAATTTTAGGTTCGCGACATCACTAGTGGTAAATATTATCTCAACGCGATAGCAATACGCTATCAAACTAGTGACTAATCAAGTAATCGTGCAATCAAACATATAAAAAAAGGTGACTCCAAATAAATACAATAAATTCAGTAGAGCACAGAGTCCATTAAAGAATAAAAAGTCCAAAGGTGTGTATAATAGTGCTCAAGGACAGAATCCTGCACCGCTAAATAATATTTCCACCGAGTTGAGGAGCATATCAACAGATTGAAGCGGGGTGTTATCTACCTTTTTGCAGATATACTGCGATTCTCTAGAGACTTTTGTCACGGGGTAATTAAAAAACATGACAGGCAGAGGAAGAGGCAGAGACGTACGCAGGGGTGGTAAGGGTAGGGCAGGAGCAGTAGGCCGGAGCCTAACTGTGAAGTTTCAAAAGACGCGTGCAATTACGACAAAGGACGCACCAGACTTGGTTGAGTGGGTCACTCAGCCTTCCTCTTCTGCACCCTCCTCATCCTCTCTATCTGCACCCTCTTCACGCTCTGCTGTGTGCACCCCCAAAGACACCACCACCACCAGCACATACCCGCCACTTGAGTCACTGGAATTATTTTCCGATTAATCACAAGAGGTTTGCGATGCGCAGCCATTGTTGGAATCGGATCAGGAAGAGGAGGTAGCAACAGCCACCTCAGCAGTCTGACGACAGTACCCAGATCAGTCCAAGGAGGTTAGTCCCCGCTGTTGCTGCCTACTGAGAGATCTCGAATGTTAGTGATGGGGAAGATGACAAGTCTATGGACGTCAAGTGGGAGTCCACAAGAGAGGAAGAGGAAGGGAGTTCAGAGGGAGAGATGGACCGGCAGATAGGGAGGAGAGGCAGGCAGAACTTGCATTGCACAAGAGGTAGAAAGCAGACTGCAAATGTATCAGGAGCGAGCTATCAACCATGTACAGTCACATCTGGCGCTCCCAGGACACCGGCACATGGCTCCGCAGTGTGGGCTTTTTTTAATGTGTCCGTTGCTGACAACAGTGTTGCCATCTGCAGCCTTTGCAGTCAACGCATAAGTCGCGGTAAGCCCATCACTCACCTAGGGACAATCGCCTTAAGAAGGCACCTAAACTCACATTACTGAGCCCAGTGGGAGAAACACTGTCAGAACCCACAAAGCCACACTCCAGGCTCTCACCATCCAGCCCCTTCTCCGTCTGCTTCTCCTTCTCCTCTCTCCTCACATTTGCCGTCGTCACGTTGTTCTGGAAAAAGGCAGGCTTCCGTGGTTCAAATGTTGGAGCGGAAAAAATGATGATGCCGGACAACCCTCTTGCCCAACGTTTGACTGCTGGCTTGTCGGAACTGATAGCCCGCCAACTACTGCCATATCAACTGGTGGACTCGGAGCCTTTTCGTAAATTTGTAGCCATTCGAACACCACAATGGAAGGTCCCAGGCAGGAAATACTTCCCGCAAAAGGGCATTCCAGAGCTGTATGACCATGTTAAGCGGCAAGTGAATATATCTCTGGCACATAGTGTTGGTGCCAAGATACATCTGACCACAGACACATGGTCTAGCAAACACGGGCAGGGAAGGTATATCACTTTTACTGCCCACTGGGTGAACCTTCTGATGGCCGTTAAGCATGTAACCCATGGCACCCGTGTAGATTTAGTTGTACCGCCACGGATTGCAAGCAGGCCTGCCTCTTCTTCTCCTCCTCTATCATCCTCCCTCTCCTTCTCGGCTGACTCCTCCTCTTCCGCTGCTACTGTCTCTTCTCCTGCGCCGCCCAACATCCCCAGAACCTATGCCACATGCCAGGTGAGACGTCGCCATGCTGTGCTGCGTCTGTTGTGCCTGGAAGCCAAGAGCCACACTGGTCCTGCACTCCTTTGAGCTTTGCGTTCACAGGCAGATCAGTGACTGACACCGCTGAATTTGTCAGTTGGTAAAGTGGTGTGCGACAACGGTGCCAATCTGCTGAGCGCACTGAAACAGGGCAAAATAACACACGTGCCATGCATGGCACACGTCCTGAACTTGGTGGTGCAGTGATTCGTTGGCAAATACCCTGAGGTCCAGGGCGTCTTGCAGCAGGCCAGAAAAATCTCGGGCCATTTCCGAAGATCTTACTCAGCCATGGCTCACCTTGCTGAGATTCAGCGGCGACACAACCTGCCCCTCAGGCGTCTTATTTGTGACTGCCGACGCGATGGAACTCAACGTTGCATATGCTCGATAGACTGCTCCAGCAGAAACGTGCAGTTAATGACTACCTGTTTGAACTCGGCGGCAGGTTGTGGGGAGCTTGGGTATTTTTCACCTGACCAGTGGCTGCTCATGCGGGACCTATACAGACTTCTGCAGCCATTCGATGAGATCACCAAACTGTTCAGTCACAGCCAGGGCGCCATAAGTGACATCATACCTTACGCCTTCTTTCTGGAGCGTGCATTGCGTTGTGTCATTGATCAAGCCATCGAGGAGCAGGAGCATGAAGATCAGGAAGTCGCAATGTTGGATGAATTCCCAGGGGGTGCTACTCCATCTGAGACAAATCAATAGCAGGAGTCTGAAGAGGAGTCAGAGGAGGTGGTGCTGGGGGAGGATGAGGAGGAGCAAGAAGAGCATGCTTTAAAACTTTCTGGGATCCCTGGTGTTATCCGTGGATGGGGGGAGGGGGAGGAGAACGAGGACTACATTATCCTCGATGATGAGCTGGAAGCAGGCCGCTATACCGCTTCCATTTTAGTGGGAATGGGGGCCTACATGCTGCAGTTTTTTAAGGGGGACCCCCGTATAAAACACATAAAGGCCAAGGACCAGCACTCGGTGGCAACGTACTTAGACCCCCGGTACAAACACAAAATGGCGGAAATGTTACCACAATCACAGAGTGCAGTCAGAATGCAGCATTTCCAGGCCTTGCTGAGGGAAATGCTGCATTCTGCTTTTCCGTACGCTGGCAGAGGAATGTCCAGTCACAGAGAGACAGTTGCGGGTAGCAATCCAACAACGCCTGCAAGAAGAGGGCAGTTGGAAGATGTCTTGGTCACTTCAGATATGAGATCCTTCTTTCAGCAGAACCATCGACAGCTGTTCTCCGGATCCAGCATGAGAGAATGCCTAGACCGACAGGTGTCCGACTACATCGGGTTAACGGCCGATGTGGACGCTCTGAGGAGTGACGAACCCCTGGACTACTGGGTGGGCAGGCTTGACCTCTGGCCAGAGCTTGCACAATTTGCAATGGAACTGTTGGCTTGCCCCCCGTCCAGTGTCCTGTCCGAAAGGACGTTCAGCGCAGCAGGGGGGATCGTGACCGATAAGCGCACTCGCCTAGCTCATGACAGTGTAGACTACCTCACATTTATAAAAATGAATGAGGCGTGGATCTCTGAGGAATTCAACACATGTGACCAGTAGACCAGGTTTCATCGAAATTCCTCCACCCACAACAATTCCTGGTCCTTGGCTTCGCTACATACAGCGGCATAAAAGGCATTTCATGTCCATTGAATGGCAAATTTTAGGGGCCTTTCAGGGCCGACAATTATTTTTTCTGTTACTGCCTAATGTACCTCCAGCCACCAAATACTACGTTCTTTGCTGTCAGTTCAAACCATGTGAGCTAATTTTTGGAGCCTATATAGGCCGACACTTACGGTTTTGTGTACTGTTAACGCCTACTGTACCTCTAGCCATCATATACTACGTTCTTTGCTGTCAGTTCAAACCATGTGAGCTAATTTTTGGAGCCTATACAGGCCGACACTTATGTTTCTGTGTACTGTGAACGCCTACCGTACCTCTAACCATCATATACTACGGTCTTTGCTGTCAGTTCAAACCATGTGAGCTAATTTTTGGAGCCTATACAGGCCGACACTTACGGTTCTGTGTACTGTGAACGCCTACCGTACCTCTAGCCATCATATACTACGTTCTTTGCTGTCAGTTCAAACCATGTGAGCTAATTTTTGGAGCCTATACAGGCCGATACTTACGGTTATGTGTACTGTGAACCCCTACCGTACCTTTAGCCATCAAAAACTACGTTCTTTGCTGTCAGTTCAAACCATGTGAGCTAATTTTTGGAGCCTATACAGGCCGACACTTACGGTTCTGTGTACTGTGAACGCCTACCGTACCTCTAGCCATCATATACTACGTTCTTTGCTGTCAGTTCAAACCATGTGAGCTAATTTTTGGAGCCTATACAGGCCGACGCTTACAGTTCTGTGTACTGTGAACGCCAACCATACCTCTAGCCATCATATACTACGTTCTTTGCTGTCAGTTCAAACCATGTGAGCTAATTTTTGGAGCCTATACAGGCCAACACTTACGGTTCTGTAACCTGTGAATGCCTACCGTACCTCTAGCCATCAAAAACTACGTTTTTTGCTGTCAGTTCAAA
The DNA here is from genome assembly GCF_965119305.1 of Pelophylax lessonae. Lineage (NCBI taxonomy): Eukaryota > Metazoa > Chordata > Amphibia > Anura > Ranidae > Pelophylax > Pelophylax lessonae. The sequence continues at coordinate 707,619,912 of NC_138768.1, forward strand.
CCATGTGAGCAAATTTTAGGAGCCTATACAGGCCGACACTTACGGTTCTGTATCCTGTGAACGCCTACCGTACCTCTAGCCATCAAAAACTACGTTCTTTGCTGTCAGTTCAAACCATGTGAGCTAATTTTTGGAGCCTATACAGGCCGACACTTACTTCTGTATACTGTGTGATTGCCTAATGTACCTTCAGCCACAGAATATTACGTACTTAGCTGTCAGGTAAACCCATGTGGGCTAATGTTTGGGGCCTGGAATGGGCGCCACTTACTTCTAAATCCTGTGAATGCCTAATGTACCTTCAGCCACAGAATATTACATTGTTAGCTGTCAGGTAAACCCATGTGGGCTATTTTTTGGTGCCTTTTATGGCCGACACTTACTTCTGTTACCTGTGAATGCCTAATGTACCTTCAGCCACAGAATACTACATTCTTAGCTGTCAGGTAAATGCATGTGGGCTAATTTTTGGGGCCTGGAATGGCCGACACTTACTTCTTTATCCTGTGAATGCCACATTTTTCAGACTGGAAATGAAAAACAATGGGTCTGTAAAGGTTCCGCCAAATTGTGGAATGGATGCGGACCCATTTTACAGATGTGTGAATGGGCCCAATATGTATTAGACAATGTATTTACCGGCTGCTGTCAGTTCTGGCTGATTTATGAAAAAAAATATATATTTTTTGCTGTAAAAAAAAAAACAAAACAATTTAGGGCAGCTTTTTCAATTACAATACTTCTGTTATGACATTATCCATGTGCTGGGACTATTTGTGCACAGCTAGTACGTCTTTTGTGGCTGCAAATATGACCTAAAGGTTTTTAAATTTCGCCTCCCATTAAAGTCAATAGGGCCCGCCGCGAACTCATGGTTCGCGGACTTTTGAGAAAATTTGCGGCTGGCGTTCGTGAACCGCCGCGGCCGATGTTCGTCCATCACTACACATAAGGAACAGCTGGAGGACCAATTTGCAACTTATTAGGTCAATTGGCAACATGATTGGGTATAAAAAGAGCCTCTCAGAGTGGCAGTGTCTCTCAGAAGTCAAGATAGGCAGAGGATCACCAATTCTCCCAATGCTGTGTCGAAAAATAGTGGAGCAATATCAGAAAGGAGCTTCTTAGAGAAAAATTGCAAAGAGTTTGAAGTTATCATCATCTACAGTGCATAATATCATCCAAAGATTCAGAGAATCTGGAACAATCTCTGTGCGTAAGGGTCAAGGCCGGTAAACCATACTGGATGCCCGTGATCTTTGGGCCCTTAGACGGCACTGCATCACATACAGGAATGCTACTGTAATGGAAATCATAACATGGGCTCAGGAATACTTCCAGAAAACATTGTCGGTGAACACAATCCACCGTGCCATTCGCTGTTGCCTGCTATAACTCTAGGCCAAAAAAGAAGCCATATCTAAACATGATACAGAAGCGCAGGCGTTTTCTCGGGGCCAAGGCTCATTTAAAAAGGACTGTGGCAAAGTGGAAATCTGTTCTGGGGTCAGACGAATCAAAATTTGAAGTTCTTTTTGGAAAACTGGGATGCCATGTCATCCGGACTAAAGAGGACAAGGACAACCCAAGTTGTTATCAGCGCCCAGTTCAGAAGCCTGCATCTCTGATGGTATGGGGTTGCATGAGTGCATGTGGCATGGGCAGCTTACACAACCGGAAAGGCACCATAAATGCTGAAAGGTATATCTAAGTTCTAGAACAACATATGCTCCCATCCAGACGTCGTCTCTTTCAGGGAAGACCTTGCATTTTCCAACATGACAATGCCAGATCACATACTGCATCAATTACAACATCATGGCTGCGTAGAAGAAGGATTCGGGTACTGAAATGTTCTTCACCCATAGAAAACATTTGGCGCATCATAAAGAGGAAGATGCGACAAAGAAGACCTAAGACAGTTGAGCAACTAGAAGCCTGTATTAGACAAGAACGGGACAACATTCCTATTTCTAAACTTGAGCAACTTGTCTCCTCAGTCCCCAGACGTTTGCAGACTGTTATAAAAAGAAGAGGGGATGCCAGGCAGTGGTAAACATGGCCTTGTCCCAACTTTTTTGAGATGTGTCGATGCCATGAAATTTAAAATCAACTTATTTTTCCCTTAAAATGATACATTTTCTCAGTTTAAACATTTGATATGTCATCTATGTTGTATTCTGAATACAATATTGAAATTTGAAACTTCCACATCATTGCATTCTGTTTTTATTTACAATTTGTACAACTTTTTTGGAATTGGGTTTGTATAATTATTGGTATGATCCCGCCCCTGGTCACTATCATGATTAATGGAAGCTACATGGATAGAAATGTTGTTTGTGCCATTGGGTTCTGTGCCCCTAAAGAAGTTAGTGGTGATGTATCACATAGGGCAGAGCATGATGACGCACACATATTGAAGTGACATCCTGGCTGGAATCTGCTGAGACCATTGAGTGGTAGTGCCTGGCCAAGTGGCCAGATCTACAAAATAGAAAGGCGCAGACTGCTCAGAACATATGCCGTTTATCTGTGTGCACACTGTCTGTGCACTGGGACATGTAGGGTCATTTCAATTTACATTTAATAAGGTACCGGTATTTTATGGTTTTACTCTATGTGCTGGTTTATCCTCTTATTTGAACCACATTGGAATATCAGGAGACATTATTTCAGCATGCCCTGCGATTAATATGTACCTCCTATGGTCTTTAAATGGGGGTGGTTTCACCTCATATGAGCTTAGTAATATAAAATGAATTCTGGATTTCTACACCAACCTGTAGATTCATTTGAACTGTGAATTTTTTTGGACTTTACAGTTCATGTCATATCAGTTTACACTGTTTTATAATATTATATTGAATCCTAATTGAACACATTTTTGGCACATCACAGTGTATTTATCTGTTCTGTTTTGCTTTTCCGCGCTTTTAATTTGGTACACAAAATTTACACTTTAACTGTCATTTCTTTATTGCTATCTTTTATATCATATATTTATAGTCTATTAAGATTTGTAGCCCTGAACTAATTTTGTATTTTGTGTTGTCCGCTACTACCATAAATATGAGATTGTGATCCAGCCATCTTCGGCCAGACTAAACAACAATTTTACGTGTTTGACAGCAGCAACACCTGCTGGTCAACTGAATTTAGGATAAATATCAACGGAACTGTATTAATAACCTTGCCTTATCACTATTATGTTTGCTGCAGGAGTTGTTTCTTTCGAATTTCCACCTACTATTTTCACAACATAAACATGCTGTACTTGGAACACCCTCATGCCAGTCATAATATAAAAACCATATTTACAACATATTAGATCATTACAAACAAAGGCAACCACCCCAACCTATAACTGTCCTTTGCAGCAAGGATCACATGAAAGGGTGACGCATGTCATAAAACAACAAACAAAAATTCCCAGCTCATTTACCAGCTTGCCTGCAACAAACCAAATAACAGTTCACAATAAAACCAAGGGGTTTAGTTTGCACACGTTTGCAAATACATGCGTAAGCAGCAGCAGCTGTATCACGGCATCCCAGTGTACTGCAGTCCTAACTCTATAATTTTGAGAGTCTCCTGAGTTGGAGCACATGCCAGTAGGATAGATTAAGGGCAGGTATGCTTGGAGGGAGCCCATCCCTCCTTTAAGGTATAGGGAGGCAGTGGACACCCAGCAATAGCACAATGGCAGTGAAGGTATCCAGTGCATCTCCTCACCAATTACCAACAGTACAAACAAATGGCAGCCACCCCAACCTTTGCCTTGCGTTTGCAGCAAGGAGCACATGGACAAGGTCAGTTTGGTTTGTTGCAGGCTGGCTGGTAAGTAACCTGAGAATTTTTACAATAACAAACAAAGAAGGGCACTTCCTTAAATGCTGTTAAACAATTTTTAGATTCAGTGTGAAGAAATTAGAATAAACTCCTTGAGTTGTTTTACTCCATGCATGATGGCATGAGGAGTCATTTCACAAGGATCTCCAGTTTGAAACATCAGAGGACTTTGTTGGCGAGGAGCTGATTAACACAGAGGGCTCTATGCATACAGTGTTTAGGCTGCTTTGTCAGCCACTTATATCTGGTAAATGCACACTTCACCTGGGGTGTGGAGAGAGCACTTATCACTTTACTAAGAAGAGGTAGTCATCACAAACAGTCATGTATGGTGGATGAAGTAGTGGATTGGGATTTTCTCCTAGCAACTTACCATGTCTTTATGTCTTATTAGTGCTATACTACATATGAACTGATTTTTGGTTACCATTAAGCATACTAGCTGCAGATAGTGATAATTTGTAGTATTGCATGTATATAATGAGTTACCATAGCAATATAGTGAAGTATTGTATGTGTATAGTGAGTAACCAAACGCCTACTTTTTTGTTTTTTGCTAGCTGGGAATTTTTTGTTGTTGTTTTTAAACTTTGGATTATGCCTGCACATCGAATCATCAGCTCAGGTATATATCCAACATTGGGAAACCATTTATGTTGTTACTTTAAAGGTCTATGTTAGCACGCTTTCAAGGTTTTAGAGATAGCATCAGTTTAGGATGCTTTAAGCCTCGTACACACGCAACGATTATCGGCCGACCGATCGGCCGTCTTTTGTCTAGTGTTGTTGTGTTGGTTGAAATGTGCTCTAGACTGCACACAAATTTTCTCGGCCAACAACAACCAACTTCAGAAGTGATGTCATGTGCTGGTTTACTTTCCGTGTGTTTTTTCTTCTCTGAGCATGCCCAGTCTTGCTCATCTGATTTTTGTCTGCCGAAATCTGTACTGACTGACGAAAAATCGGCCGTTCTGTTGACGGCCAACAAAAATTTTATAGCGTGCACACCAGATTTTGTTCGGCCGAAAAGTCGCAGTCGGTTGTCTGAAGCATCATACTAACAAGCCGACAATCGGCCGATCGGACGTTGGTCGAAAATTCACGGCCAACAATCGTTGCGTGTGTACGAGGCATTAGACATAATTTGACCTACAGTTGACCTCCTTCTGACTGGCATATGTTTTCAGGGGGATTCGCATACCCATAGACTTATATAAGAATGCAAAACCACTTGAAGTGAACAAAAGCCTATTGACACAGAAACAAAATCTCCTTGTGTTAATGACAAGCATGTTGAGAAATTACACCATTAAAATATAAAAGTTAATGAAAAGTTTTTGTTTTTTTATCTGAAGCCATAATTTTTCATTTTCTATCAATGAATTATACACCATATAATATACACATAGATATGCTACATTTATGAATGTGTGAAATACATAGCTGGTGCTGTTTATTTGTTTCTTTATATTTATTTATGATGCAAATATTTAATATTACAATAAACAAGTGTCCATTAGAATAACTGATCAGTAACAAGCGAATGAATAAAGTAATTAGCATTGTCTCTCTTTATGAGAAATATCGGTATGTGTTTTGCTCTCTTGGTGAAATAGCTAATTGTTAGATTAGTTCCAGATACATGCAGCTGTTTATGTTTGTATTGGTTATTGCTCCATCTGTAGCTTTAGCTATGCCAATTCTTTATAATGTATTTGAGGATATAACCATTCTTCCATTTAGAATTAGAAGGCTTCAATTTTTTTTTTTTTTACTGGTATCGTCTAATGTCAGGAATTTGATTTAAAAATTAAATCAATTAAAAATCACACTCTATACTGCAATGGTGCATTAAAAAAGTTCTGCCAAGGAAGCTAGTTTGTGTCACCTTTCTCAGTCATTAATGACACACATTTGCTAACTGGCAATGCTGTATACTGATAATTTCTATCATTTATCCTTTCTTCTTCTACTGCCTCCGGGTTGGTAACCCGGCCAATGCCACATACACAATAAGCAGATTTATTTGGAGTTATTGTGAGAATTTATTAGTATTATCAAGGGTCAGGGCAAGCAAAGGCATTTAGAAATCCCCTGCAATGGGTGATTTAGGGTTAGATTCCCTTCTTATCTTCTATTTCCTGATTTTTGAGATTCCAGAGCATTGATTATTACTAATGGCTTCCCTTTTTTAAAGTGATGTCTCTGTAGAAATAAAGTTGTGTTGATTTTTTTTTTTCTATAACAAAATAAAATTCAGTTCAATGTACAGTATATTAGTCCAAGCTTTAGTGTTACATATTGCAGAGTTGCAGTCAGGAATGCAGTCTTAATAATCTGATGTTGTGTGATTTTTACAGAAGCTCTTCTCACATTAAAAAAAAAAGATATATATTTCCTTTAACACATACTGTATAATAGAAATATAATTCTCGCACTGCCTCAGTTAATCAGACATGCAATTGCAAGCAACGTTTTGTCTAATAATTTTTTTTTTTTTTATTCCTGTACTGAGATACCAGTACAGAAGGCTCTGTCTGTTCTAGTTTCCAAAAGTGTGACTGTGCAGTTAACCTATTTACTCTTTGGGCATACAAATGATAATGCACACCTAGAGCACACACATGTATGTAAACATTTGGGCCACACATGTTTTATATCACCATACACCAGAGTGGGAGCAATCATTGCAGGTTCTTTATTTATGAAAGAGATGTAAAGACATTTAAAGTGTCACCCATTAATAAGTTTGAGTACCATAATGTTTTACCATTTAGTGGTCACACCGTTTTTGAGATGTGACATATTTGGTATCTATTTACTCAACACTACCTCATCTTTTAGTTTCTACAGAAAATTGGAGATTGAACTGTGTTCCTGTGTATTAAATTTATTTTTAGTGTATTTTTTCCTGAAAATATAGATTTGATAAGCAGTTGTGCAAATGTTGTGCATCAAAAAACATTGCACCAACCATCTTTGTCTTACAATAAAATGTTTAACACCACTATTTAGCTAAGGAGGCAGCACAGCAGCACCTGCCAGCTTTAGGGCATGTTCTGTGTACTGGAACTGTAGACTGATCCCTCTGATATTGCACAGTGGGCTGTTGATGAGTTATCTACAGTGTAATATATATAAATTATTATAAACAACAAGAGTCGCGCTAAATAGTTGAGATGATGTGTTATCTTATAGGCGGACCTCTCAAGTCTCTAAAAGACTAACACAATAGACACTGAAAAGCATCAAAAATAAATAAATGGTGGAAAAAGATGTAAAAGTCCTCTAAAAGTTCAAACGGGCAATGATGGTTCATAAAGGTGATGCTATAAACAGATGTACACCCTGGTGTGTATTAAGGATGACACAAAATCACTCTGTGAAAACCTCCACCACATGAAGCCTCTTACCAGAGGATGAGAAGGGATGAGCAGTGGGTAGTTATAGGACTACCACCACCTGTATCCAGCAAGACAGCTCCAGTAACGAATGTTTTCCACCAAAAGGGAGAGACCACCCGGAGGAACTCCAAATCAGCTGGACAAGCTAGATTCCCTCTCACCAAGTATATGCGTGGGATAAAAAACAAGACAAGCCCATAGCATAATACTGTTTACTCAATTTATTGGAATCAAACAGAGATGCACTCACCCATAGGTGGACATTACAAGCCGATAACATATAAATGGCACCAAGGCGCCCCCTTGAAAACGTCAATTGACGAAAAGCTTCAGGAGGTGCCGTGTCCACGTCTCTTGTCACGCCCGAATATCGGAAGTGCCTGCCCTGCGCCTTGGTGCCATTTATATGTTATTGGCTTGTAATGTCCACCTATGGGTGAGTGCATCTCTGTTTGATTCCAATAAATTGAGTAAACAGTATTATGCTATGGGCTTGTCTTGTTTTTTATCCCACGCATATACTTGGTGAGAGGGAATCTAGCTTGTCCAGCTGATTTGAAGTTCCTCCGGGTGGTCTCTCCCTTTTGGTGGAAAACATTCGTTACTGGAGCTGTCTTTCTGGATACAGGTGGTGGTAGTCCTATAACTACCCACTGCTCATCCCTTCTCATCCTCTGGTAAGAGGCTTCATGTGGTGGAGGTTTTCACAGAGTGATTTTGTGTCATCCTTAATACACACCAGGGTGTACATCTGTTTATAGCATCACCTTTATGAACCATCATTGCCCGTTTGAACTTTTAGAGGACTTTTACATCTTTTTCCACCATTTATTTATTTTTGATGCTTTTCAGTGTCTATTGTGTTAGTCTTTTAGAGGTCTGCCTATAAGATAACACATCATCTCAACTATTTAGTGCGACTCTTGTTGTTTATATTGCTTATACATTCCAGGTGTTTCGAGTTCGCTGCTCTTTAAAGGCGCAGGTTTATTTGTACTACATATATAAATTATTGCTTGAGCTATTAGGCCCCTTTCACACTATTGCAACGCAATTTTGCCGCGATTTCGCGGCACGATTTTTGCCGCGATTTTGAAAGCATGGGCAAGGCTATATGCCTCAAAATGCATTAAAATCGTGGCAAAGTAGTGCAGGAACTACTTTGAAGTCGGTGCGACTTCAAAACGCACTGATATGAATGGGGCTCATTGAAAATAATGGAAAACGACTTGTCATGCGATTTTGCGGTCCAAAATCGCGGGACAAGTCGCACTAGTGTGAATGGGGCCTTAAGGTGTAAAAGCAACAGGTTTTCTATTTCAAAGAAGTGAAATGTAATAAAATGCGCAGAGGAACCTAAAGCTTCACCCGTTGGCTCAAAAGAAGAATGCAAAATATGAATATGCAATATTTCATATTTATCTCCCCCCCCCCCCCCCCCGAAAACATTTCTGACTGTAACAAATAAAGAAATCATGTACAAAAAACCTTACACTTCTTTTTAACCCCTTAACCCCTTCCTTCCTAATGACAGTAAAACAATTCTTAATGTATATGAACACAGTTTTGCAGCTTTGATATGTGTTAATAAATCTGTACACATTTTTGCAACTACTTAACGTAAGGATTGTTTACAAAAATATGAGGGATGTACTCACTTTTGTGAGATACTGTACATGGGGGAATATATATATAAAAAAATTATATATATATATATATATATATAAATAAGAAAAATACATAAATAGAAAATATATAAATTTAAAAACATGATTTTAAGAAAAACAATAAATGGTGGGGGGTTAAAAAAATAAAATAAATAAATAAATAAATAAATAACCAAAATGAATCAGTGCAACCCCCTAGACAAAAAAATGCATGAACAAATATATACAAAAACTATCACTAATCGTGTTTTTCATCACACATAAACATACATCATGTCATAAAACAGTGCTGCGACAGAAATAATATAAACAGGGATATTGTAGATATGTTTTTTTCATCATTTTTTCCAATGTCCTTTTTTTGGTGTGGCCCACATATTGCATCCTGCATGGATATTCTATTCCATTCAGTATATTTCTATGGGCTTACATAGTAATATATATCCGTAGTCTTTGAGGTGAATGTTTTCCTTCTTGTTTGGTTATTTTTTGCTCTCACGCAGCTATAACAATGCAAAGACATCTTTTTGATTAAAGAATGATAACTCCTGATTTCTTGGTGGGTCTATAATGTTTCTTTTTTATTCCTCAGATTTGTTGCCTTACTATAAATTAATGTAGGTCTTGCAGGCAAAATTTTTCCCAGATGTTTGTCTGATTTTAATATCAGCCAGTATTTACAAATCATGATTTCTACATTTTTATATGGCTTATTGTCACAGCCAGAGAGATATTTTCTTCTTTTGGTATATTCTTCTGTTCTATTTGCTTATGTAAGGCTTGTCTCTGTACTTGTTTAATGTGTTCTAGATTCCTTCACAACACCAGAGATGTATAGTAACTAAGTAGAACTACTTCACCACTGTACTTAAGTACTGAAAGGCGGTATCTGTACTTTCCTAGAGTAGAATTTTTCCTCCTACTTCCACTTTTACTTCACTACATTTTTTCAATGATTTCAATACTTCTACTCCAATTTTTTTTTTTTTTTTTTTGTGCTGCATAGTTACTCGTTACAATTATAAAATAACCACTGCCAGAACAGTAGATGGCAGGTTTAATGAAGCTCAAAACATGTGTATTATCAGCGCATACGAAAATAAAAGCTACTGTATGTATAAATAAAAGCTGCATTTGAAATAATAAAAAACAATATGATGTTCAAACTTTTGACTTCTTTCAACTTCTTTCTTTAATAACTACATAACACAGTACTTGTACTTTTACTTTCAGTACTTGAGTAGCAATTTTTTTTTCAAAACTACTCGTACTTTTACTTTCAGTACTTGAGTAGCAAATTTTTTAAAAAAACTACTTGCAATACTTAAGTACAAAAAATGTTGAATACTTTAGTACTTCTACTCAAGTCACTTTTTGATCGAGCACTTCCACTTCTACTTAAGTCACTTTTTGATCGAGCACTTGTACTTTTACTCAAGTATGGGTTTTGAGTACTTTATACAACTCTGCGCAACACAAGATGGCGGAAGTAAACCTTTAGTGTGCAGTAGCTGCCTACTGTACCTATCATTTGGATGCCCCACACTGAGATTATCAGTCTGCTATTGACAACATTGTAAACAAAATAATTACACCCAGCTTTATCTCAAGGTTCTAGTGCTACCAATCCACCCTTTAAAGCTATATTTTATTTGTCAGTCTTACTGATGTTGGCAGCCTGCATCACGCATCAGATTTTAGAATTTTACTATAGTTCTATCATTAAGATAGACTTTATAATGATTTCTCCTGCATGGCTAAATGTCTTCATAGACATGAAATTAAAGTTCTCCCATCTTGTCTTTAGGGCACCCAACAGAACAAGCACCCTCAAGCAAACCGAGAGGAATACAAATCTTGTCCAATCTCTACTAATCCCAATGAAATCAGCTGTAACTGGTGCTGTCAGTCTACTCTTTCCCCATCCTCCCTCCATTCCTATGCAGGAACACTCATGCAACCTTAGTGTTTAGAATTTAGGATTAAGGCTGTACCTGCAGCCATAATGAGGCAGTGAAATCATGTATGCATATCTATTTTCTCAGGTCTACAGCCAGTTCAGTTCTTTATTTTTTCCAAATCCACTTGTATTTTATCTCTTGAAGATGTTTTAAGTATAATGAAGGATGGGTGTAGATGTGTTTAAAATGATGTATGTGAGGTTATATTGGGGCTGGGTGAATCTGTTTAGTACATTTGCAAAAGCAATACTATGCTGTGGAAAATTAGATGGGTAGCTTATTAAAGGTGTAAGGTTAATTTGTATACAATGTAAGACATCCAATATAGTTTAACAAATTATGCTTGTACCAATACTGTTCAAGGATTTAAAAAAAATATCTGTATAAATGTCATTAAATCCTAAATGTTAACAGTGCTAAGCTGTTCTATCTTCAAATACAAGATCTGAAAGAATAAACTGCCAAGCAACAGTTTGAATTGTCACCGAAGATTAATTTCCAGGCATTTCCTAAATATAAATCTGAATTAGTTGCCACAATACTGTCTATTAGGCAGGAGACATGACACATGGATCTATGAACTTCACCTAGAATATGCTGGGCATTTGGTTCATAAAGCACATCGGAATTTAAGAGCTAGTTGACAGGTGACAGATTATAATTCAACACCTTTAGAAAGTTACAGTGAAAGTATACTTGAGAATCAGCATGTCAGATCTTTCTCTGTAAACACTGGAGAATGAGATTCACACTATTGCATATGATTTACAGAGAGTTTCTTCATACCACAATGCATTATTGTATGTAATGTTAAAGCCCAACTTTAAGAAAATCAAAAAAGTATTCCTTGCAATAGGACTTTGCCTGCCCTGCAAAAGTTAATTGCTCACTTTGTCTAGGAGAGAGGAGAAAAACCTTTACTTACCTAATTCTCTGCTGCAAATGGCAATCTCACACATTCCCAGGTGTACTGTCCCTCGGCATTACCACGTTCCATCCAGGGCTATGGACCCTGCTTTGGTCCTCATGAGGTCAGAAGTGCAAGGGGAGAAGATATTTCAGGAACCGATCTAGCAGCCCTACTGCAAATATTAATTTTGTATTTGCCCAGAGTTAGGCTTTAATGTGTGTTGATATTTATACCATACGTTTTCTTTGTGTTTTTATAGGATCCCATACCAATACCACTTTACTTCATTTACTGTGGCAAACCACAAACAAAATGGGACACTTCACCACTGACCACCAATAAATGGGGGCACTCACCACTAACCAACAATAAAAGAGGCACTTACCACTGGCCACCAATGAAAGGGGGTACTTGCCACGTACCAACAACATAAGAGAGTGCTTTCCATTGATCAGTAAGTGAGTGAGGGGAGACTCTGCCACTGACCACCAACATCAGGTGACCATTCAGTAACTACTATGCAGATTAAATTCCCCCTGACAAAATCCTGACTATTTAACTTTGTAATCTGTACTGTACAATATACACTTCTGACTTCTGTGCAATGTAATCTGTGATTAAACTGTGATTTAGATTACATGCTTTTAAATCCTTTACTCCCTAAGGGCTCTTTCACACGGCCGCTCCGATTTCTTCTTCCGCTGCGTATGTCCGCATATCATCCCATCCGTTTGCGGATGATATACGGACATAATGTATGTCTATGGGGATTGCGAATGTCAGGGGATGACACCGCTGACATCCGATTTTGCATCCGTTCCGTTTTTTTTAATAGAAGAAAAATAGGGTTCTGTTCCGTTCCAAAAAATGGAACAGAACTGAAAGGACACAAATCGGATGTCAGCGGATGGTCATCCGCTGATATCCGCAATCCCATTGACATGCATTATGTCCATATATCACCCGCAAACGGATGGGGTGATATACGGACATACGGAACGCCCGTGTAAAAGAGCCCTAAAGTGATTGTAAAGGCACAATATTTATTTTATTTTTTTTAAAATAACAAACATGTTATACGTAACCGCTCTGTGCAATGACTTCTCGGGTCCCGCGACATAAGGCACGCTGAGTGTGGCTTGGCCCTACCACATTAACCGCTCCCTCGTCACTGGCTGTCATTGACAGCAGCAGGAGTCAATGGCTCCTACTGCTGTGTCTGAGCCAATGAGGAGAGAGAAAAAGCCGAGAGAGTTTCTGCTCTCGTGCACATCGCTGAATCGAGATTTGGCTCAGGTAAGTATTTATGGGAGCAGGAGAGAGCTGCATGCAGAGAGTTTTTTACCTTACTGCATAGATTGATTGCATTAAGGTAAAAAAAAAAAAAAAACCTTCTGCCTTTAGAACCACTTTAGGCACGCTTTATAATACATATTGTATATCTGAGTTTTGTTGGTTGGTTTGGGATGTCAACATTTTTCTCACTCTCCTTTTCGAACACTTAGATAAAATTATGTATATAATAAAGAATAAAAAACCTACAAAAAAAATAAATAAAATCCAAGATTAATAGGGATGAGACACTAGTGATGTAGGGGCCAATAGGCAGAATCATTGAGTGAAGTGGGGGACCAAACATGCAACACATCTGGAAGTTTCTGTCAGAGGCTGCAGCACTTGAAAGCAGCAATTTACGGACTTTGCCAGATAGACAATTATTCAGAGGTACAGTATCTAACGCAGGGGAAAATTCTTAATTTTTGTTTTTAACAAACACAATTAAAACAATATATAAAAAATATATAATCTCATCTACAGTGTAAGCTAGTATAGCTTCAAGCATCCTGTATAAAATGTACATCTTTATACATCAAACTTATGATAATGGTGCACTATAGAAGAAAGGGTGTGGAATGATTGCTTTCCTTTTAATATATTCCTCCATAACCATAAAAAAAATAATTCCACATTGTGCTCACTAAATGCCGTTACAAACCAATATCGAAATAGTAGTACACGTGGCTCTTTATTGTATTTAGGCAATGTTTTTGAAGTACGGTATATCTAAACTTTAGAACTTAAATGTAATATATTGTAGCTTACCAGTCCTTAGATGTGGAGGTTTCAATGCATTTCTTTTTTTCAGGCTAGAAACATTTTTAGCAATGATAAAAATTACCTTTCGAGCTTGCCTGAAATATAGTTTATTTTTTTTTTCTTGAGCAAAATACTAATTTCTTCGCCCCCTCGTGTAATGTACAGGAACAAAGGCAGACATGTTTGAAGTCCAACCTGGGTGGCAACCATGGCCCTATTCGTATATACAGTAATGGAGAGAGCGTAGTCACCCAGGGACAGGAAGTGTATTTTTGGGCAAAATAATGGGTTAATAAAAAGCCTGAAATAAAAAAAATAGAAAAATAATGCAGCCACCACACCTAACGACTAGTATGCTACAATATATTACATTTTTGTTTTTAGATTTAGATACTCACCACATCATATGTGATGCTTAGTGAAGGTTTAATCAATATAAACCAATGCCAACATCAAATGTGATATTTAGTGTAGGTTTAATCACTTGAAGATCAGGCTTTTTATGGCACTTTTTGTTTACAAGTGTAACGGGGTTTTGAGGGCGCCCCCTAGTGTCTTTGGGGTCCCTAATCCTAGTTAACTCACTATGCCTGACAGGCGGATCCTGAGCCTCCGCTATATGGGAGCTGGGGTACATGTCTGCGGCAGTGCCTCCACCCAGTGGGGCATCCGGGGTAGGGATGTGGGGTCCCACTGGGAACATACTTGGTGCAATGAGACTGACACAGCCTAACTGGAACTAACTTTATATAGTAAGTAGCAAATGAACCAACATACATAGGAAAATACAATAGAGTAACACAGATAACAATGCAATGTGGATTTTCCTCACCCACCCACTAGCACACCTGCGTCCCACCCCCTTATCTTCACCCTAATGGCCATTGGTGCACATAGGAGAGTTGGGGCCCTTATAAGTCCTGTTCCACAGAGTCATTGAAGCAGCCTGAGCTGTACAATGTCCACTCTGGACCTCAGAGTCTTTACTGTGAGTGAGGAGACAGGTGCCCTGTGGTGATACAGGGAGAGGCTTGGCTTACCCTCACAATGCAATTTACCAGATCAGTCCGCTGCAGTCTCCTCTCACTGGATTCACCAGACGTCTGGACTCAGTGTGTGTCTTTGCCAGGGGTCCCTCTCTCAGCTGGTGTGGTCTTGGGTTAGGTAAGTTCTCTCAACAGGGTTCTATCTCTGTGCTGCAGTCTTTCACAGCTAGTCACATGTCCTTTCTCTGGCTGAGCATGTGGTAACTTCTAGAAGTCTTCCATGACCTCCTTCCTCAGAGCTGTGCAGGAAGTCCTCCCAGGACATTAATAGGTGATAAAGCCTGAGCAGAAGGATAAGAAGTCATCCAGAGCTCGTGTCTATCTCCCTCAGTCTTTCCTCACACACCACTTTCTGGTCACACTGTGATGATGCAACAATCCTGTGACTGAAAGGGCCAAGTCCTGTGATCCATGCTCAATGTTTTATTAACAGCATACTGAGTCCATCTGCCATCTACTGGGCATTTCAGATAATACAGCTTGTGTAAAATCCACAGGGCTACACAAGTTTAAATCAATATTTTTTGCTAGAAAATTATGTATAACTCGAAACATTATACACTTTTATTTTTAGCAGAGACCCTAGAGAATTTGATGGAATTTTTTTTCAACGGTTTTGCAAATGCAATGTTTTTGGAAAAAATACACTTAATTTAATAAAAAAACAAACAAAAAAAAACAATATTTACCACAATTTTTTGTGAAATGTGAAAGATGATGTTACGCCGAGTAAATAGATACCTAACATGTGAAGCTTTAATCAATACAGCTGCTACACAATAGGGGCAAACATTTTAAATTTATTGAACAAGCAGTGTAAAGTACATGCTTTTTATGGTAAAGTGTATGGTGTGTAAAGTGAATTTACTCAAAGCAACCATTTAGAAGTAATATTTAACTGATCTGATGGTATATAATCTGAGTGGTCACCACTAGGTATTGCACTCTGTTTACTGGAGTAAAGTTTGTGTTTTTAAATGCTAACACTTTAACAGCAGTTACTAATCATAACTACTGTATATGAAAAATGTAATTACACCGTCAAGCAGAACATGATGATGGTGTTGACTCTTAAGAAATTATTTTATTGCTATGGCAATATTCTCACCACTGCTGTCACAATAGCATTGGTTCTTTGAAGACAGTACAATCAATAGCATTGGTTTAATTACATAAATTCCAATGAGAATATCAATATGAAAAATACAGGTACATGGCTATTCTGGCTGGAGACCAAGCAGTTTTGTATGGTGAGCCTCCCAGAAAAATTAATTTGTATATGAATGCAACCACTGAAACTACAGTTCAAATATTAAATAATCCCAGCTTTCTTTTTTCATGTTAACAAGTGTGCACGGCTTTTCTCTCTTAGCACTTGTTTGTCAAGTCTACAAACTGTAAAGCAATTGCAGCATTCTTCAGAGCACAAACAGATTTCAAAAGCTGAAAATGATTAATAAAAATGATAATATCTTAAAGAAAGAAATGAAACATTCTCATGTAAACTTTAATATGGTATTCAAACAAAGCACTGACTTCTAGTTAAAAAATAATTAAAAAAACAAGCATATATCTGCAATTTCTTTTAATAAATCAAGACCTGATTAGCTAGATGAAGCTCTGCTATTCTTAAGATTCATTAAAGTGCATTGATATTACACATATAAAAAATAATAATACGAAGCAGGACATAACATCAGACATATAAAAGCTATTTATATGCTTCAAGCTCATCTAAATTAAATATTTTGCCTAGACAAATGTTTTTCAGACCTCTTCTTAATGATAAAATCGTTTACTCCTGCCGTGTGCAAATAACTAAAATTGTACATTCGTTTATTTCATAAATATGCCTTCAGAGTATTTCCACCCAGCGCCTAACTATGCAGCTACATATGCTCTTTAAAGAAAGACAAATGAACTGGAAATAAAATATGTGTCTTTAACAAACTTGCATGATCTGATTATAGTTAGTATAGAAGTATTTGTGCTATGATAAAAAAGACAGATGTTCTATACTTTTGTTTTACGTAACCTAGCAAGTACTTTATTTCCAATAAAAGAAACATAGGGGCTATCAAAAATGTACACAACCATCTGCTTCACAATTACTTTCATACAAGGGGATTACAGGATTGGCAAGATGCAGCTACTTGCAGTCCAGAAATTGCCCTCCATATTTAATTCTAGGCTCCATGGTAATTAGCACTAAAAAGTGTAAACTAACGTAGTAATGTGTCACATCAGCAAAACAAATGTAAATCCTTTGCTAAATAAGCTACCCGAAGGTTATTTGGTTCCTTCTACATAAAAATATTCACGTACTGAACCTAGCACTGCAAACAAGAGAAAGCAAAGTCGTTAAGTACAGTAAGACACTTTAAACACACACCAAACCTAATTAAAGAAATAATCACAAATTAGAAATTTTAATGATTTCCTGTTCCCAGGTAATTGAATGCCTGCTCAATTAATTCAATGTTAAGCAAATGATGTTTTTATTTGGGTGAATTTACAAATGCCAAAAAAGCCAGATATCAAAGTGTTACAGTAATGAGAATTTCTAGCATTACCTACATTATTCTGCAGATAATTCAGCATCTGTCGATTGTGGGTGGAGTGTATCTGTCGCATTGGATTTTGCGGTTCATGAAGTAAATGGCTTATAGTGGAAGGTTTGTAGCAGGAATACAGTGAGCTAACCACTGACCACACCTTATTCCCCACCCGGGGTATAATTTGTCTTTCCCTGTGTTAATAGACATTGCCAGGAAAGGAAGCAAGCAGGCTGTGAGGTAACATGTCTGCAGGACTGAAGGAGAAATAGTGGGGTCTATTTACTAGCCAGGAGGCCTTAAAACTGTTTCTGCTGGAATTTTGTTTTCGGACTGTGATGCTTAAACCTGCTAGGAAATCTCCTTGTTTTGCTGTAAATGTTGAGCAATAAACATGGACGGGAAGCCCTTAAACCTAGTTGGCGCATGGAATACCTCTCTGCGAGCTCTCCACTTAAAGATAAATACCACTAAATACAATATCTAGTACAAGTGTAGTGCCCCCCCCCCCCCCAAAGGGCCTGCTGGAAGCAGACAGGTTCTCCCTACGTAGTATAGAGGCCCCCAACCAGGACACTGACAATTAAAACTAAGTGGATGTCTTTTTATAGTATTTATTGCTGAAAAACTTTAACAGGAGAGATATTTAGTGTCATGGGATACTCCAAAACCGTTAGCAGCAAAAGCGCAAGTTTCTCTCTCTATAGTCTCACAGTAGCAGCTTTTCTGGTGGTAGCTGGGGATGGTTGGCCTATCTGAGGCACCCACAGCTGTGGATCATGCAGCAGCTGTTTGCAGCTGGTTTCCGTTTGCTTCTAAATACTATCAGTCCCCAGTAAGGTCTTTACAGTGTCACAGAAACTGTCTGCCACCCAGGCTCCATGGGTAAATACTTAATGAGGGAAATGGCAAAGTCCTCCTTCAGACCTAGACTCTGAAACAGTGTCATTTAGCAGGTCTTCCCTTGTTCAGCTGTTCTCCTTAGGCCCATAACACAGCAAATACTAAGGCCCAAATGGTAGTCTCTTCTCTTAGCAAAACTTCTCCTAGTGGCAACATCCCCAGGAATACTGGAACCCTCTCTGACAAAGAAAGAACAATCTGCTCAGGCCTCCTGTCTATTTATTACCTCCTCAGGCCACCTTATGGATGCCACCTTCCAGGGATTGGCCAAGGTATGATACATATTTACAGTAGCTATTTTTGTTTTCTTTTTTCTCTTTTTTTTTGTTTAACTACAGTAGATTGACATATTATTTTATTTTTATTTTATTTTATTATTTTTAATAGTGTTTATTGAAATTTTTTAAAAAAGATCTTGCAGAGTGCATTTTAAGCAAAGATGAAACATTAGAATTACATAAATATAGTGATGTTGTATATCAATGGTTGTGCAACAGCAATTTAAAATTTCAAGGATTCCATACAAAAGAATAGAACATTTGCTGGGTACATTTCTTAGGTAGAGAAAAGGCAGAGGTGAGTAACATTTAGGGAAAAAAGCTAGACTTCAATGATGACTTCCCAAGGGTAACCTATGGGGGTTTGTCTTGTCACTATTACAGATGAGCAGTGCATGACACATGATGAAGCCAAGCCAACCACTGTGTACAAAAGAGTTGACTTTTGCCATTTTTCATGGGGACCATAAGTTCAAATTGAGTCTGAGTGCTGAGAGTAATTAGAAAAGAAGAAAAAAAAAAAGAAAAGAGGTAAACTCAGGAGGGTCTTGTTGTTTCCAGCAGGAAGCGATAGCTTTCTTAGCAGCTATCAAACAATGAAGCATGAAGATGAGGTGATTTTTGGGCCATCGCTCACAGTGTAGTAGAAGGAGAGCCATGGCTGGATCAGGGGAGAATTTAATGCCAATAACAGATGATATGAAGTTGCATACCTCCCACCAGAAGGGGATAATTATTGGGCAGAGCCACCATATGTGTAGAAGGGATCCTGATTTTTCACATTTTCACCAGCAGAGCAGTGAGATATTTTTGGAAAATTTTGAGAGCTGGGTTGGCATATAATACCAATGATGTAATAGCTTTAGGTGTGATTCCCAATGTGTTGTACAATGGGAGACTTTAAGTAGATTGTTAGTTTCAGTGATCCATTGTGGATGGTTGAAAGTGCAAGATAGATTAGGAGGGGAGGATAGAAAAAGTTGGTAGAAGTATTGGATGCCTTTCTTGTTAGTTGTCGATGAAGTGCAGAAGGTAAGGACATCTAGCAGGACCTGGAAGTTTGGGTTGTTGAATGCTCCCAGGATATGTCTGACACGCAGGTATTTTAAAAAGTCGCTTTGTGGTAGACAAAAGTGTTTCCACAGGTCTTCAAATGATAGGAGGTTAGAATTTTCCAAGAAATGACTGACTGACAGAATGTCTGCCTCAGACCATCCATTAAGCGAGAGGTCACTGTTGAAGAATTCCAAGGTGCTTAAGGCTAACGACTGATAGTCAACAGGGATTTTTTTAATGTAGGAAGCGTCAAGAGTAAAGCCAGGAGGATACAGCTGCTTTAATTGTGTAGTAGGGGGATAGTGCGGGCATAAGGATACATAGGAATCCTCTGAGTTGGCATCCAATTATGGATTGTTCCATAGCTGACCATTGCTTATTACTCGAAGGTGACCACCATGAAGAAACTTGGTCCATAATAACAGCATGATAATAGTACATGTTGGGGACACCTATGCCTGTAACATGTTTGGGTCTGTACAGTGTGCTGTTGCTGAAGCGGCAATTTTTTTCCCCCATATGAAGCTGTTTAGAGTGGTTTGGAGATTCTGCAGATAAGAGTTAGACAAAGGTATAGGCAGCATGTGTAAGTGGTATAAAATAGTTGGGAGAAAGGGTCATCTTAGTGACTGCTGCTCTGCCCCCCAAGAAATGTGAAGTTTGGATAACTCTTGTGTTTGTCATCTTATGTTTGGCTTCCTGCAGGAGCTAGTGGAGTCCAATGAGGTATCTGATACGGCATTAAAATCTCTGCATATTATAAGTTGGCCTGTTTGGATTGAGTGGACATGTTTCAGTAATGATTGCAGAACTTTTTTCTGATTTGTGTTTGGTGAGTATACCGACACTAAAGTAAATAATTGGTGATTAGGTTCTTCTCCTAGAATAACATATCTGCCATTGGGGTCACAATCCACAAACTTCTCTGAGAAAGTGATCATGTCCCTGATAGCTATCATAACACCTTTGGTTTTCTTCTCCAAATTGGTGAAGAAGCAATAGAGGAATTTGTGATGTTAGACTTGTGATGCGTTGGGTTGAGTAAGATGTGTTTCTTGTGCGCACATTATGTCGCACTTTTGGGAGAGAGCCTCTCTCCGGAGCATGGAGCTTTATGGGCTGTTCAGGCCCTTTACATTTAGAAAAGCAATTTTCAGAGACATTTTTTTTTGGGGGGGGGGGGTTTGGGATAGTGTATATAATATAACAAATTAAATATGACCCACTCTAGTTCTACGTACTGCTTTAGAGACGTGCACACGGTCAGCGGGATGTACCACAGCTTAGAACAAATATGAAGTTATGCTAAAACAATCTGGAGTGATTATATCCTAGGATAATGTAGTCAGAGTAGGGTAAAAATATGCATCAAAATTATAAAAACAAATGCTGAAAAAGAGAAGGACTCTAGAAGAAATCTAGAATTAATAACAGAACTGTTAACAACTAGTGCGTAAGGGTACGAGGTAGGAGTATCCGAAATCAGGGGGAGATAAGTAGCTACTTTTTAAGCAGTGTTTTGCCTTTAATGAGTAGCAAAGCTAGTCTGGACATGAAGGGGGTTTCCGGGCTTGATGGGGAGGAAGAGGATCATTGGAGCGATCTTCTTACCTTGCTGTTGGTAGTGGGATGTACCATTGCTGGGGTAGTTTCCTTGCTTCATCCAGAGAATGAAGGAATTATTTTTGCCGCTGATGCGTGACCTGGAGAGTAGCAGGAAAAAAACAGTTGTACATGATCTTCCTATCCCTTAGGGCTGCTGTGATGTGTGTAAATTGTCTGTGGGAAGCAAGAGTTGTGGCTGAGAGATCTGCATAGATGGTCATATGGGAGAAGGGGGTCTGGTAATTTACCAGCTTTACGTGCTGCAGCCATGGCTCTGTCTTTGATATGGAAGAAATTAATTCTTGCCAATACGTCCCTCGGGACCATATCAGGAAGCAAGTTTGGTTTAGCCATGCTGTGAGCTCTGTCAATGACCAGATCCTTCCAGATGTCCATGACAAGATCTGTCAATGAAGCATCTCCTTCATAGTGTGTTCAGAAGCAGGACGATCAGTAGTGGGGAAGGCTCAGAGTGAGTCCTGTATAACTAGTATATGTTCACAGTCCTTATGTGCACAGAGGTGTTTTTTACTCACGGGACCTTTGGAGGCAGGGGAGGCAGCTGGAAACTCTGCTGGACATTTGTATGTCAGCTTTTCATCTTGTCTGTGTTCCTGCAGCTGGGATTTCTGGCTGCTGAGCTGTGCGCCTGACTCTGTGGAGGGCGAGTGGGGAGAGGTCCATGCTTCCTCTGTCGCCATCTTGGTCCACCTCTCTTCCCAGGCCCAGGAAAAAGTCAGTGAGCTTCTTGTGGTAAGCTGCTCCGGAGTTGCGGCAGGAGGACAATCCCTGAGACATTCTGGCAACAGGAGGCTACTGATTGTTGATAGGCAGGGCTTGCGGTAGTGGCTGGCAAATGCTTCTCCCCGCTGGAGCTCCTGAACTATGCAGCCATCTAGACGAGCTGCCAAACCATGCCCCATAACTATGATCATTTGAATCTCCATCCTTATTCTCTGTAAGCTTCTTCCAGGGGCAGGGGAAAGCAATCAAACTTTCAGCTCAGAAACCCTGAGCAGACCAAAACAATCAACAACCACTCTACTCCCTACAGTGGAGCCTGACACAAGGTCAAGCTCAGCTCCATATGGAGCTGGTGTCAGAAGGTGAGTCAGCAGTGTAGTATTAGAATGTAGCCATGGGCCATCGCTTGGGGTAACCTGAGACTCAAAATCAAAGCAAGGAACAAAACATGCTAACAGAAAATGGACAGGCACAAAATATATGCATAAATGAGGTGGATTACTAAGGTTGATCCAAAACACATTAAAGAATTGTACTCTTAAGCTAATTAACTCTACACCAGGCCATGTAAAAGAGTCACAAGCTACCATTAGAAAACGTGCTGGACAAGTTAGTATGTTTGGCAATGCCCATCAAAATATAATTATGCTTGGTCACACCACTAAAGGTGGACAGGATATCTGAGCCTATAAAGAGAACTACGATGCCGGTGTGAGGACACAGATGAAAAATCTTCTATGCTAGAGGTGCCATCAGATGAAGCCAAAGAGCAGTAGGTCTCAGGAATGTATGGGCTTTCTGTCTGAAAGCTGAAGACTGTGTCTGTGGTCTACAAGGGTGCTCCTCAGAGTATACAGCAGACTTGTAATTTCTTCATTCACAGATTGCTGTGAATAAATGATATGGCTTTGCAGCCCCGCACAGCCACACTGATTTTAAATGTGAAAACTGGAGCAGGGGAGAAAAATCCCTGCCCGCTGTCATGGGAGTGGAAGGTGAGTGGGATGAGGGGGGATGTGCTGGAGCATGTTACATGTTACACCTTAAATATGGGTGTAACTTGTAACATGTTCCAAAAGTGAACTTTGCATTTAAACCTCGTAGAACTAAAACAGTGTATAAAGTGTTTCAATATCATATTGAGATCCTGTAGGCAGATTTGCCTGCAGGATAAAAAGCCTTTGGTTAAAATGATATTAAACTCTCAGTTATTCAGCAGTTAATTTAATCACCTACTGAGTATGCATCTTCATTTAATCCTTACCTATGTTCCAGTGTGCGGTTGTGCCATTACCACAGGTTTCCTGTCTCAGGGGGGCTCTTTCTCTTGCAGCATCCTATGGAACCACCCTTGTGTACATGTACTAGAGCTGTGTTCCTATATGGTGTGCATCAATGGCACTTCACAGAAAGATAGGAAAGTGCCGCACTAAATTAGATGGCAAGAAAATGGCTCCCGACCTTAAGTGTAGCCACTAGAGGGCAATATAAACCATAAAACAACTATCTAAGCAGTATATCTTAAGGTGCAAATTAGCAAATGTAAAAAATGGTAAACAAAATAAAGTAGAATAAATGTGCAGGTAAATGTATAATGATATGGCTGCCAACTTAGAGTGTCAGTGTCTCACTTAAAGTCCCACATAGCCCACATTGTCTAGCCAACTTAGAGTGTAACCACTAGAGGGCCTTATGAACCATTACCTATCAGCAATTAGCCATATGATGTAGCATAAGGTGCACATTTACAAAACAAATTGCAAAATAATCAACAATACAATTGGATAAATGTGCAAGTACCCATAAAAATAAAGTGCAAAGAAATGTGCAAATCAGTACATGTGCTAAAATTACAATATAATCACTAGCTGTTTTATGGTTTTATGGTCCCTCTAGTGGCTAAATTTTAGGTTACGAGCCATTTTCTTGCCATTTAATTTAGCGTGGCACTTTCATATATTTCTATTCTATTACAACATTGTTGTGTTGCAGTGTCCACAGCTATATGTACTTGACATTGGCGCAGTATATCTTTATATATTTAAATGGCACTTCCACAACCTTGCAAGTCACTGCCCTGCTCCTACCTTCTTCTCCTCATTCACTTCCCCAAGCTACCACTAGCTCAAGTCTTCACTGTTAACTCTTTCCTGTGAAGACCGGAATTTCAGGAAAGAAGGGCTGAGGTAAGAAATATTTTTTTTTTTTTTTTTTATTGTGCTCAATGTATTAAGATAAAAATACTAAATGTTAAATGCTACATTAAATGTACTATATAAATAATATCTCATAGCTGTTCACTGGTTGCTGCATTTGCCTGGTTCATATGCTGAAGGTAATAAATGCCAATAAATTTCACTTGGGTGAATGTTAATAAAAGATTCACTGAACACCTTTTCCAGTAAATTCTTCATAAATAGACCAGAGTGAGAGTATTTCCATGAGAAGGATGGGGAGAAGAAGAACGAATGTGTGATCTGACAGCATGACATAGGCATATGCTGCAGTGTTACCAGTCTTGACTTCATAGCGCCTCAGGTTACATGGGCAAATTGTGTTTTTAAAGTGGATTCAAATCCTTTCTAAGTCGATGCCATTTTGTTTACTAAATCACGATGTATGATAACCAACTGTCATTTTCCCCATAATGTGCAGTTTTCACTTTTTTATTATTTCTCTTTTTCAGTGCTTCTGATCTTCTCTATTTTTTTTTTTTTTTGACCATTTTCTGTCAATGTGCACTGGCTGGCTTCAGCGTTTGCTGCAAATCATTGTTCTGGACTGGCTTGCTGACAGTGACAGAGATGGGCCACACCAGTTCAATGTGTATCTACATGGCACATTTGTGGTCTTTAGCAGGTAGACATATGACAGGGTGAAAAGCACAATTAGGAGACACATGTCACCCCATAGCAGTAAATGCCTTAGCAAGGACATTTATGGCAGGATCACTGCTTATTTGAAATTATTGCAAACAACTTTTTTAATTACTTAAAAATGTTATAACATGCATGAGACTTAAAGTTTAGAGTTACAAATGTACTTTAAGTACTAATCTTGAGTGACTTCTATCCATTTCTCTTGGTACAAGGTTATTGGACAGTTAGGACCAACTGAAAAGAGTTTAGATCCTGAGTAAATGACCTAATTGTATGTGGTATCTTAGCAGTTATTTAGACAATATGCTGTATTTCCTGTTACATTAATAGCTATATATTTATTTAATGTTTGCTTTTTTATAGTTATATAACAAAGTAAATATTACTATACTGTGTTAAGGTGAGCATTGCACTATGAGCAAGGTTTGCTTATTTACTATGGCACCCCCTCCCCAAGCAAAAACATTGCAATTAAAATAATAAACCTATAGGTTAAAAAGTTAATAAATAAATCTACCTTGTCCCTTGCTTCTCGACTGCAGGGCGTGAAGTCATTCTCCTTCCAACAAGATCCTGCTCAATGCTGAGCAGCCTAAATGGCCTGTGGATCTGGTGTATCTGAATTCTGCAAAAGCATTCAATACAGTTCTACAGTTCCCCACAAATGCTTAATCTATAGAATGAGGTCTGTAGGCTTAGACCATAGAGTTTGTTCATGGATAGAAAACTGGGTGGTGATAAATAACGTGTACTCAGACAATGTTATAGAGGTCAAGATAAATAGCTCAATCTCAGTTTTTGTTGACAACACATAAATAAGCAGGGCAATAACTTTACATCAGGATATATAAACTTTCCAGAAGACCTGAATAAAAAAATGGGTAGGACAACTACATGGTAAATGAAGTTTAAATGTTGAAAAATGTAAAGTAATGTACTTAGGGATAAAAATATAAACACAATTACTTTGGCCACATCTGGAGTATTCTATCCAGTTCTGGTCACCAAACTTAAGGAAGGATGTGCTGGAACTGGAAAGAGTCCAGAGAAGGGAAACAAAATTAATAGGAGGACTTGAGAACCTCAATTATGAGGAACAACTACAAGCACTAAACCTATTCTATTTGGAGAAGAGGCGCTTGAGGAGACATATGATAGCGATACACAAATAACTCAATGGTGATCCCAGCTTAGGAAGAAAACTATTCAGTCTCAGGGAGTGTATGAGGACACGGGGCCACACAAAAAGACTGGAGGAGAAGCAGTTTAACCTTAAGCTGCATAGGGGGCTATTCACTATCAGGGCCATAAGGATGTGGAATTTTCTTCCACAATTGGTGGTGTCAGCGGGGAGTATTGATAGCTTTAAAAGACTGTTGGACATGCATCTTAGTGAACACAACATACAGGGATATGGGAAATGATTATCGACATTGACACACATACACCTACACAGGTTGAACTGGATAGAACTGGATTAGGCTAGTCCTCATTCTCTAGGATCTTGCTGAAAGGATCGTAACTCATCCTCATCCGGACACCATGGACCAAGTTTGGGAGGAAGGTCAGTATATTTTAGAACATTTTCACCTATGGTACATTTTTATGTTTTGCAGCATTTGACATGAGGGGGGCAGAAAGGAATATAAGTGGATCTTGCATGTTTAGCAAGGTCCACTTCAAGATGCTTGCTGATAAACTAGCATTCTCCACCTTTGTGCAACATCACTTTAGGTAACAGACACAGAAACACAAATCCAAGAATATTGTCTTTTGTCTTTTGATTTAACACTTTTTATTCCTTGTATAAAAGTAATCTAGATGAACCATGTATATTCTAATAGAACATTTTTAAGTAGTGAACAAATTTTTATTCTCATGTGCCTGCATTTACAACTCCATTGAGAATATATAAAATAAATGAATGCAGTGGGTGTGAATTCATATATGATAATTATGTTCATATGTTTCAGCATTTATCACAGAAGGCATTATATGGATAATGATACAAGGACGTTTTGAGAACATTAAAATCATAAAAAGTATAATAAATGGCTTTATAACTGATGTAAAGGTAAGTAGATATATAACTAAATTTCAACCACAGATGTTGATGTTACAGCTTCTCATACCTAGTGGGACTCATTGGCATAATATTGTTTTGTGTTTGAATAGAATGGCAAAAATGTTAAAAATTCTTTACATGAATGTAAATAATAACAATAATTATCATCATTGCCATCGTTATTTCATGTTTGTAAAATGCAGAATGACTGAGTCTGTTGCAATATGATAATTATGCAGTAAAAATACCTTTGTTTTAACTGAAATTTTAGGCCCTGTTCATACCTGAGCGTATTTCAGCTCGTAAAACGCTCATCTCTGAAGTCTCAAAACGCCCAACAAGCAAAATCCTATTAATTTCAATGGCCCCTGTTCACATATGAACGTTTTGTCTCCAGAAGAAAAACGCCTGAAGCTCAAAAAAGTACATGAGCTTCTTTTTTGGCTGATTACAAGCGTTTTTGTTATATGTCAATGCCTTCCTCCAAACACCTGCAAAAAAATGCCTGAAAAAAGTCAGAAAATATGCCTGTAAAAAGCTCAAAAAAACGCCTGAAAACGATACTCTCAGGTGTGAATGAAGCCTAAACTTCTTTAAAAGTAAACATTTCCCTAATTTTTAATAAACATTAATAATGTAAACACAAAATATTACTTTTTTAGTTGTATGGTATGCATGTGTTGTGCAACCCCCATAGGAGCTTCTCATTAGGATGGGTCCTCGGTTCTTTGCCTCAACCTTTTCCAAAAAACCTCAGCCCCACTAACACATCAGGTTGAGTGTACAAATGTATATCACAGGAGATCACTAAAGGTATAAAATAAATAAATAAAAAAATTTAAAAAAAGACACCACACCAGGTAGTAAAGACAAACTTTAATATATTAACCAAGAAGTAAGTATCTTTCCACAGGTAGCGCAGAAATAAATTATAAAAATTATCAAAGTAAATAAAATGTCATCAAATTCACTAAACAGTCCACAGTGCTTCACCAGTACAAAGTTGAATGTCCATAATCAAAAAGATCAAATAAATGGGTCTCTAAAAATCTTTCTTCAGGAAGTGAACCAGTGCAGAATTCAATCACATGCAGACTTTCCAACTTCCACTCTTGCACTACAGTAATTTCCTCTCCCACAGGTCACAACGCTCACCAAATAAATTTGCTTCTCACTCTCATGATTAGTAAAAAGTGCTTTCACTATTAACCCCCCTGGCGGTAATCCCGAGCGTGACTCGGGGTGGATTTTTTAGTCCAGGATCGGTATCCCTGAGTCACGCTCAGGGTGAATGTGCAGAGAGCGCAGCGGTGTCTCTTACCTTCTCCTGGCGATCCAGTGATGATCTCTCATTGCTGTGACCGCCAGCCGAGAGTCCCGCCGCTCGTCCGTCCTCCGTCGGTGTGATGACTTCCTAGTTCCGTTCCCTGCAGCAGCAATGCTGCATGGGAGCGGAACTAGGGAGGGAAATTCAAAAAACGTTGCACAAAACACAAACACATAACACATTTTATATTATATATATATATATATATATATATATATATGTGCAAAAGGGAGTAAGTGAAAGGGAGCCCAGAACCGTATAAACCTTGCTCACCCGGCACACAACCTATATAATATCTATCTAAAAACACTAAGCAGCTGCTATAAAATAACACAATATATAGAAGGTGTGTACAGTAAAGTGTCTAAGCATCTAACTTCCACTCTATCAACACACTAGCAGCGCTGTAAGAGTCCACAAAAAATGAACTAAAATGCATAAAATGAATAGCTATGTGCAGGAAAAAATAAGCGTTCATGCATAAAGTCCCAATGTCAGCCAGAGGATGAAAGTCCACAGACTGTGAATCCACATAAAGACTTGTCACCAGACCAAAACACAGGAGACCTCCACCGCACCACAGTGTACATCCTTAAGGTTGGGGACTCACCAGATATAAAGATATATGCGCCCAAAGCAACTGGTATATACGATCTCCCGACCGCCTCAAACAGCAGGGTAATGACAACCGGATGAGGGCAAAATAGATGACTCCCAGCCAAAGGTCTTCTCAGTAGTACTCACAATGCATGAAAATCAATGGAGTGACATAGCGTGATGACTGAGGCCCTCAGTTGAAGTCATTTGCTGACGAAACGCATCAGATCGTGGTCACGCGGTCACGTGGGAAGCTGACATCAGACGCCATACCCGGAGGCTCGATGCTGGTACCGAGCAGCGGGCTGCTACGAAGGGCTACGGCGACAGGACGCAGGTCTTCCTATCCATTTTACGCTGTTATACTGATTTGTTTGTAAGTGCAATATGTGAGGGATTTTTCGTGTGTGGGGGAAATAAAGTGTTATGCAGTATCACGCTATGTCACTCCATTGATTTTCATGCATTGTGAGTACTATTGAGAAGACCTTTGGCTGGGAGTCATCTCTTTTGCCCTCATCCGGTTGTCATTACCCTGCTGTTGGAGGCGGTCGGGAGATCGTATATACCAGTTGCTTTGGGCGCATATATCTTTATATCTGGTGAGTCCCCAACCTTAAGGGTGTACACTGTGGTGCGGTGGAGGTCTCCTGCGCTTTGGTCTGGTGACAAGTCTTTATGTGGATTCGCGGTCTGTGGACTTTCATCCTCTGGCTGACATTGGGACTTTATGCATGAACGCTTATTTTTTCCTGCACATAGCTATTCATTTTATGCATTTTAGTTCATTTTTTGTGGACTCTTACAGCGCTGCTAGTGTGTTGATAGAGTGGAAGTTAGATGCTTAGACACTTTACTGTACACACCTTCTATATTATATATATATATATATATATATATATACATATATATATATATATATATATATATATATATATATATATATATATATATATATATATATATATATATATATATATATATGTGTGTGTATACATATATATATATATATATAAAATATATAACGCATGAATTATAATCAAATCAATAATATAATTTTATTATATATATTATATATTATATAATAAAATTATATTATTAATTAGATTATAATTCATGCGTTTGTGTTTCAAATTTATCACATCTGGGATGTCTACTAGACTCTTGTTTTGGTCAGGTTTAAGTCAGTAATTACTAAGAATTGTAGGCCTATAATACATAACGCCAAATTTCCATGAAAAAAAATTGTACCGCTTTTGGTATAAAATTCCTAACATAATCATACCGCCAGGGAGGTTAATTCTCTCTGCATCCATGTCTCTCAAACACATCTCAGTGTCACTAGGACACATCCTCAGTTAAAAAAAAAACACTCACATCCATTATAAAAACATAAGCCCATCAATGCTGTAAACATATGGCATCAGAACTGCCAGCATTGGCCAAGTTTGTGTGTGACAATCCCCCAGTTGTGCCTTTTCCAGTCTGTGGAACTTTTGGTCTAGCGTCTGATATGACTTCTGGTTGTCGTACAGCACCACAAAGATGCGTTTTGTCCTTGCGACTTTGTCAAATGGAACAAGGAGGTTGCAGATCTACAGAGCCATCTTTCTTGGAGAATTCTTGGTTACTTTAATGTTCATATAAGGTGGCAGCATTTGCACAGAGATTGCAATACTACTTAGCACGGGGTTAATTTGGTTTATTTTAAACGTAATATATATTAAGTTACACAATATGGTTCGTAACATGGCAAGCAAAAAATGTATTAACAATGTTAATAACACAATTTAGCATACAATGCAATTTACAGTAAGGGCTAGGCATAAAATTACATTTGGAGAGCAGATCAGCATAAACAGCAGCAAGGCCACCTAAATTGCAGCAGTGAGCTGTAGTAAGGTTTATTTGAATGAGTGCTGGAACTATACTGCCAGAGAACATTCATGGCGGCCATGCTAGTCTTAGACTGACCAGGGATGCACTGTCCAAAAGAAAAGGGGGGGGGGGCAAGGGAAAAAAGGGACTTGCCGAATAAATATTAAGGGAGGGGCAGTCCTTGAGATGTTTTCTTTCTGCTGGCTATCGTTGGGGCCCTTTAAGAGCATTGGTGCACTTAATGACAGTTCTAATTAACCTGCATGCAGTATAGGTATAGTATAGTCTTCACACAGGTGCAAGGTAAATCTTATTTGGATGTGGTAAAGGTTCGGTAAAATGCAGTATAGGGTTGGTATATGTACAGTCTAGGTTTGGAATAAGTGTTGTAAAAAGTGCAGTATGGATTGGGTAAACTTTGTGTCCTGCTATCAGTGGCTCAGTACCTGCTAGCAGTATCTGCAATGGTCAAAAAGCCCTCCTGCTAATCCCCAGGATGCTGCAGTGTCTGCTCACTGTAGAAGGAGGGCCCCCTCTGTCTCTCCCCGAAGGCCTCCGTCGATTAGTGGTTGGAAGCTGAGGGTGGGTGGATGCTCTTGTCTCCCTGCAGCAGTGGTAAATGTGCTGTGGTGTGGGTGGTGCTACATTGCCCCCAGGTGTCCTCACTTCCAGTCTCGGGCTCATTACTCCACTGGTATGGTCTCCTGCTGGCCGGCGAATATTTAGACCGAGGTACACTCTCTCTAACTACCTTGGTGCCAAGAGGAAGAACTTTCCTGGGCAGTTTGATAAAAAAACACCTCTCACTCCTCCTGCTACACAGTGTATATTGTGATATGTAGTGTAAGGAGTCCATTGGCCCCAATATATGGCTGTTGTCTTAAATTAGAATGGCCAGGATTCTCAGCACTCTGCATAGAAGACTATTGGGCTTGCTTAGCTTTAGCACTCCCCTGCTGGCCAGATGAGAATGGTGCAGCATAACATCAGTATCTAAGTAGAGGGAGAGAAGAATAAAAGGCAATGTCTCCTTCTCCATATTGCTGTTGCCCTGAACCTGGCTATACATTCAAAAAATGAATTTGTTTTAATTATGATAATTCAGAATGAATATTTCAGGAAGATCAGAAACATAGGGTATAATTTGTACAGGAACACTTTAGTTTAGCACTTATTCAGAACATGCCCCCCTCTGTGTGAGTAAATGTGCAAACTGTACTAACTGTAACTGTACCGTACACAAGATATGAAAAAAGTAATCATTAACATAATGTATCATTTTTATCTCATTTGGCACATAATTATTTTAGAAACTACAGCCAAGTTAGTGTCATATGCTGAATATGTTGTAATATATGTAATACATAAAAAGTATAGTGAAAGTAATTTTAGGTACTGCCTATATGCCATATTATAGTTGTGCATTTTCATTTCTAAGTGTGTGTAGTGAATAATTCATAAAAGCTTATTAAGTCTTCCACCTCAAGTTATTAAAACATCATACAGCATTATTGGTAACTTATATAAATAACCAAGAAGGTTCCAGGAAAAAAATAGACAAGCTAGAAATGTATACAGCTCCCACACCAAACCTACACAGCCCCTAAAACATATATTAAAGAAGAACTTTATTAATTAATTATCACTGTTACAATTGGATGTTGTTGAGATATTATCCTAAAGTAAATTATAACAATACTTCTACAGACAAGATTTGCACATGATACATAATCCTTTTATATAAAGGGTCTTTTGAATAAATTGTTGAAAGTTGATCACAGTGAGTGGTTCTAAGCATGTCTTCCTGTGACTTTATATAGTTTATTGGTATACATTTATCAAATAATTTTTTGAGAATATGTGAAAATATATAAAAATATTTTATCGGTGGTTAATGAAGGTTTGGTATAGGAACTGCATGAAATACTAACCTGTCTGTAAGGTTTTCTCATGTTTTTATTTTTTCATCATGTTTTTTTTTTATGAGTAATCAATAAAGCTATATATTATTTTGTGTATAAGGTATGTTACTTTCGTGCTATCAATATACGTGTATTCCAATAAACAAGTATTATGGCTGCTGCTAGCTCTCTATAGCTTATCCACAGATTTTAAGCAAAGAGTACAATGATTGGTGAATAGTGCTGGACTACCTATTGGGTGATGTAGTGGGTTATCATTCAAAGTGCGGGGACTCAGAACAACTTTTTGGAAATGTATGCTCACATTCCTTTGTAAAGTCATAATAAAAATATGTCTTGTAAAAATGCAATAAAAGTGCCTGAAAATCACATATAAAATCCGCCAAAGAAAATCACGCCCAGACGACGTCTTTTGATGACGAAACGTTGGTGACTCCAGATGTAACATCCACACGCCCCCTTACCGAGCCGCCCTTTTGCTGTTTCTTCTATGCTGATTGGATACACGCGGGATGCCGCGATCGGATCTTCAGCTGCTATGTCTATGTGCCTGCTTATGTCCATACTTTTGTGAGTAGTATTTTAATAAATCGTATATATGTGTTTTACGGGATTACACTATGGTCCTTTGTTTCATTTCCCTCCATACACCTATTTGATCATAACGGAGTGATTAAGAGGATTTGACCTTTTCATGGTGTTACCCACTTTCCCTTGGAGCCATTGAATCTAGTGAAAAACATCTCTTTGCTGGGCGAGGCTTTCTCATTCATTTGATTAGCCATGGTGTTCTGGTAAGCTGCTCTTATTATTTGTGCACCGAAGTGTCCCCATCCTACACATTCCTTGGGTGTCACGGGAAGGAGCGTGTTTCACAGCAGTTTTACTTGGATTTGTTGGGACTTGCACTATTATTTCATTCTTGGTTGGGACTTTATTCACCATTATTCCCTTGGACTTTTCTTATACTGTTTAAAAGATGATGTTTCATCAGTATTGTATTCAATCATGTTATTTTTAGCGCTACACTTTTTTACTATTATTGTACCATTGATCACTGTCTGTTGATTTTGTGTTAGCTGCTTTTTTCACTTATTATTAATTTATCATAGGTTGATTCATCACTTTATAGCGCAGAAAAACCCCTTTGCTTTTTATTGGTATACATTTATCAAATAATTTTTTGAAAATATGTGAAAATATATAAATATTTTATCGGTGGTTAATGAAGGTTTGGTATAGGAACTGCATGAAATACTAACCTGTCTGTAAGGTTTTCTAATGTTTTTATTTTTTCATCATGTTTTTTTTTATGAGTAATCAATAAAGCTATATATTATTTTGTGTATAAGGTATGTTACTCTCGTGCTATCAATATACGTGTTTTCCAATAAACAAGTATTATGGCTGCTGCTAGCACTCTATAGCTTATCCACAGCTTTTTAGCAAAGAGTACAATGATTGGTGAATAGTGCTGGGCTACCTATTGGGTGATGTAGTGGGTTATCATTCAAAGTGCGGTGACTCAAAACAACTTTTTGGAAATGTATGCTCACATTCCTATATAAAGTCATAATAAAAATATGTCTTGTAAAAATGCAATAAAAGTGCCTGAAAATCACATATAAAATCTGCCAAAGTGCACCGTGCAATTAGTTGTATACAAAAGTGTAAATGCTAATAGATATAAAATAATCACAGACAACCATATGTTGTCTAAAAATAATAACGACATATACAAAAAAGTCCCTAGTATATATCCAAGGTGTAGCCCTTCACCATTAGTATAGAGTGTTCATTCTATAATTCTTTTCTTCATCTAAGTGACACCAATGTGCTCTCTAGCCTCTCACCTGAATATTCCTTGAAATAAGCCTGTAGTATTATATCCCTATTTGAGTTGCTGTATATCCTGTTTGCCACTAAATGTCCTCTGTGCTGTTCCCCAATGCTCTATGTGCTATGTGGGTGATGGGTACTCTCAGGAGCTTCTAGAGGTCCTCTCACCATGTAGTACAGTTTGGGTATACACAGGATATTTTCATGACGTAGTATGTTAAAAAGATTTATTGAAATAAAGCAGCTTTAACTCACATATAAAAATCATGCATCCGGCAACTGTTCACGAGCGCTGTGATCCTTTCCTTGTCTACATCACTCCCGGTAACCTTAGCTCGCACCCTACGCATTATGTTTAGCCATGTGACTTCTTCAGGGGATAACGGAGGATGTGATTGGTCACCTTATATAGTCTATCACCGCACTTTGAATGATAATCCACTACATCACCCAATAGGTAGTGCAGCACTATTTACCAACCATGATATAATATTTTAATAACTTGAAGTGTATGAATATATAAGCTTTTTTAAATGATTCCCTACAAAACTATGTATTTTTCTGTCAGCAAAAAAAAACTTTATTGAAATGTTGTTATATTACATGGTGTGACCCACAAGGAACAAGACAAACAGATAGAAACCAGAGAGTTTTCGTAACACAATGATACATATCAATGATATATCTACAATGGGTACAAAATAGACTGTTTGATATGTATATAGTTTGCCACACAAGAGTACTGATAATGAATAAACATGTGAAATGGCTATACAATACAGTGCCTCATGCAATCCCAGAGTTTATCGAACCTACCCCAGATAACAGGCATTACCCACAGACCCATGTGTCCTATCTGGGCAGAAGGCGATCAAGAATTAGTTCTGCAGGAGTGATTCCCAGTGTGTCCAGCCATTTGTGCCAAAGCTTTTCAAATTCGTCAGCACATCCTCTATGCTGGCAAATGTATTTTTCAAGTCTTAACATGTCTCCCATCTGGGACACACAATCCCCTACTGTGGGAAGGGCTGTGAATATCCAATGTCTAGGGATCAGTCTACGGGCCTGAAACAGAGCTCTTGCCACAGCCTGCTTGATGGTGTCATTGGCCTAGAGGTCACCCAGGACACCCAACACACACTGCTTGGGGTCCTCACCCAACACCACCTGAAAAACCCTATTAATGGTATCTATTACCCCCTTCAGTATATGTGCAGTTTTGGACATCTCCATACCATATGTATAAGGTCACCATGATCACGACAACATCTCAAGCAAGTCAGGGTATCTCTGACATCCATCTGGAACAATTTAGCTGGGGTGTAATGCACCCTCAGAAGTAGGTATAATTGGGAAAGGCGCTGCGCTACATTAAGAGAACTCAACTGAACCTCCAGTAAGGCCTCTTCCCACTGCTCATCCTCAAATGCCCCAACATCCTTCTCCCATCTGACACAGCTTGTATCTGGGTCATCTTTTAAGAAGTTGTTAAGAAGCATACGATAGCACTGAGAGATGAAGCCATTGAATGTGTCAACTTTAGTCATAAAATTATAAATAGGGGTGGGTGAAATTGTCCACAGGTCAGTCCCTTTCTGTGCTCTCACCACATGATGCAGTTGAAAGTGATAAAACTGTATGGAGGAGGGCAAGCGAAACATGGTCTTATGCTCCAAGAAGAAGCGCAGAGCCCCGTTTGAAAACACCCTGTCTCAGGTAGATCACCCCATACTGTTCCCACCGCGCCCCGTGTGTCAAATGGGCAAGTTCTGGGTAATGTGCGTTTTCCAAAGAAGAATCCTAAAGATCATGTTAATAATGTGGAACACCTTGAGGGGAATTACTACTGGGGAGTTGTGGAGTATATACAACAGCTGGGGCATAACTATCATTTTTATAAGGTTTACACCTCCCGCCAGGGCCAGTGTAAGTTTAGACCAAAGTTTAACCTTGTCACGGAATCGTGCCAGCAGTGGCGTAATATTAAGTTTGGTATAATCCAACTGTTGTGGTGTCACCTGGATGCCCAGATATTTAAATGAATATGAGATGGGTATGTCAGTGAGCAGCTGTGATGAAGCACCCACAGGGACATAAAACGGCATCAACGATGATTTGCCCCAGTTGATCACCAATCCGAAGCTGGAAATAACTGCCATCGCCTCTTCGAGAGAAGAGGCAGTATCTCCCAACATTTACATAGTGTCATCAGCATATAAGATAACTTTTTCCTGGACAGGACCATACTGTAATCCTGTATAGATTTTAGCTTTGGGAGGTTCGCCCAGCTTCTCTAAGGACTGCTTTGGGACAACTATATAACAGTTGGACCCAGGAGATATATACCTCCCCAAATCCAAACCGTCTCATCGTGCTCCATAGAAATGACCACTCAATGCTATCAAACGCCTTATGGGCATCTAATGATAACAGACCCCTGTCCCCAATGTTGTCAGGGTGGGATTGTAATTTTAAAAATAGCCTATGAAGGATTATGTCAGTGGACTTTGTGGGACATGAAGCCCGCCTGATCAGAGTGAATGATGGTTGAAAAGACTCTGTTTAACCAGAGTGCTAAAACTTTGGCTAGGATTTTAATGTCACTTTGGAGCAGGGAAATTGGACGGTAGGATCCTGGGTCCAAAGGGTTCTTTCTGGGTTTGGGTATCAGGATAATGGTTGCACTGGTCAAAGATTCTGGCAGGGTCCATCCCGCTAGTGCCTCATTAAAGACCTTCAACAAGGGAGGCAAAGTCACATCCGCATACATCTTGTATATTTCTATGGGCAACCTATCAGAACCTGGAGCTTTCGAATTGGGGAAAGAGAGGGCCGCCACCTGAAGTTCTTCCAAAGTAAATGGGGTGTCTAGCATATGCTGAGAGGCCTCCGAGAGGGCAGGAAGGGGGATATTTTGGGTATAGGTCAGTATTTCCTCCTCAGTGTAAGTCTGTTTAGATTGATACAACGAGGAGTAAAAGGCGACCAGCTCCTTCATAATTTGGTCAGGGGAGTTGATTAATTGACCATTTTGTCGCTTGAAGGCCCCAGTTGAAGGGGATGTCTGTTGAGCACGGGTCAATTTGGCTAGGTGGCGGCCAGTCTGTTCCCCTTTCTCATAGAAAGCAAGTCTGCTGAAAAAATG
Source organism: Pelophylax lessonae (assembly GCF_965119305.1). Classification (NCBI taxonomy): domain Eukaryota; kingdom Metazoa; phylum Chordata; class Amphibia; order Anura; family Ranidae; genus Pelophylax; species Pelophylax lessonae. The sequence goes on from NC_138768.1 coordinate 707,657,642, forward strand.
TTTCCTCTCAGCTGCTGAAGTCTCTATACGAGAAAGGGCCTCCTGAGCAGACAACTAGCTGTCCCTGTTTCTGAAATGGGGTATGGGAATAAGAGAGACCTCAAGCTCCCCAGATCAAGAGGTACTCAATGGGGTAAGGGAAAGGGGATGGGAATTGTTACTGGATTTTTGGGTACCGGTATCTATTGATTGTAATTCAACATAACATAAAAATAAAAATAGTCTTTTATTTCATAAAAAAGTTAATACACAGACATACATAATGAAAAAACAAAAAACGAAATTGGTATACAATCAAAATTGGCTAAAGTTCATCTGGCAAAATATTGAACTGTGGAGAGTAGTCAGGATGTCTCCACGGTTGGTTCTCTACATGTTTCGCGGGCTGAGCCGCTTCTTCAGGAGAAACAATAATTAATTAAAAACGATTCTATGGAATAGAACAATGTTGAATAAGTCACAGCATAATTTGTATAGATATTCACATAAACATCAAAATATGGGAGACCGTAACAAAGTGGGGAGAAGTGTCCAAGTTACCTGAGGTCACCATAGGGCAGGATTGGCCAATGGGGGCGGCAGGATCATCACAGAGTCTCACCGGCGAGTATGGGAGACCTTTTATTATTGTATGAAATAGATATTTAAAAATATAAATTCGATATTGCTGTAAGTTATATCAATGTATAGGAAAAAAGGGGGGGGGGGAAAGGAGACAGGATAGAAGGGGAAGGAACCAGGAAAGAAAAGAAAGGGAAATGGAAAACGGTTGAAGAAGTAGAAAGAGAGGAGGAGAAGAAAAAAGAGGGGAGGGGGAAGAAGGTAGGAGAAGGGAAAGGAGGAGGGGAAAGGAGGAAAAAAAGGGGGGGGATGGATGAGGGTGAGGATAAGGGGCAGAGGAAGGGAATAGAGAGGGAAGCAGGGAAAAAGACAGAATATACATTGACAACTCATATTAGGATATGATAATAATCACCTTTCAAAGATATCACACAAGTTACAACCATGCAGAGAGGGTGTGAGGGCTTGATAGCCGTGAGGTATAAGGGGTAATTTAGTGTTCCAGCTTGAGAGTCTGGTCAATGGGAAGGCCTGGGGGGGCCCCCGTGGACTGAGTCCAACCAGGAGTGACCCCTGAAAATAGCCTATTCCTTGTCAGCTCAAATAGCCATACAGTGGTACGTTAGTTTTCACAATATCCCAAATAATTCAAAGGAGAAGGAGATAATCCTGTAGAGAAATAGGTACACCCAGAATTAGTGGGATATCCCAAGGGCAGGGAGCAAATTAAGCCAGAAAGCATTCAGTTTCCAGGGAGCATGAGGAAGACCAGTAGGCACCCTGGCCTCCACCGCAACTACGAGTGGGAAGTGATCTGAAATGCCTCTAGTGGCATACATTATGGAGGGCAGGTGTCTAGCTGCTGATTGGGAACACAGGCTGTTCTAGGAGTAATTGCTAGGGAGCTAAGTCCCTGCTCCAAAATATTATATAAAAATAAAAATAGACGTACCTTATTTAGGACTGTTTAGTCAGAAAATAAGAAATAAAGGGTTATATAGTAAGCAATTACAATGCAATAATGATACAGACTGTAGCTTTGTATGGCACATTAAAGAAGGAAAAGCTGCGACAAATGGTGCATATGCCTACATCATGCTAAAAAAGGGGTGTAGCATAACTACCTCAATACGGGGCACTTTTATCCCCTTCCTGCCTTGGCCTATTTTCAGCTTTCAGCACTGTCGCACTTTATATGACAATTGCGCGGTCATGCAATGTTGTACCCAAACAAAAATTATATTCTTTTTTTGAGACAGATAAAGCTTTCTTTTGGTCTTTAATCGCTACTGGGTTTTATTTTTTGTTAAACAAATGAAAAAAAACCCGAACATTTTGAAAATGTTATAAAAGTTTGTAAATAAGTCATTTTCTCCTTCACTGATGTGCGCAGATGAGGCTGCACTGACGGGCAATGATAGGCTGCATTGATGAGGTAGCACTGATGGGCATGGATAAGGAGTCACTAATATGCAGCACTGATGGGCAATGATAGTTGGTACTGATATGCAGCACTGTTAGGCGGCACTGATGGGTGCTGATGAGCAACATTTATGGGCACTGATGGGCATCAATGATGTGAACTTATAGGTGGCACTGATGCGCACTGATAGAGAGCACTAATAGGTGACACTGATGGGCACTGGCAAGAATCACTGATGGGCATTGAAAGGCAGCACTGATGGGCACTGATTTGCATCACTGGTAGACACTAATTGGCATCATTGGTGGACACTGGTGGGCATCACTGGTGGGCACTGACAGGCATCAATGATGGGGCTACACTGATAATCATTGTACTGATTATGACATCAGATGTCCCCACTGAGGAAAGCTACTTATCGGCTCTCCTCTCCACACATGCTGTCAGCTTTACAGCTTTTTTACACTGTGATCAGCTGTGATTGGTTACAGCTAAACACATGGTAATGAGCCTATGCCATAGGCTTTTTAGCGTGATCAGAGATGTGTTATGTCTGAACGAGATGGGGTGTGTCTGAAGGACCACTGATCGCCAGGTTGCACGAGCAGCTTGTTCTGAAGGACGTTATATGATGTCCACTCAGAACAATGAGCCAATATTCTGCTATAGGCTGGGTGAGAAGTGGTTAACATGGAACTGTAGTCAAAAAATTAATTTCTGATAGATCACTTCCTGCTGGCCCATTTAGCAGGTATAGCTATGTAAAACATTAAAAATGCGTGCCTATACTGTGTAGAATCAAGTAAGGTCCTGTGCCACCCTGCTCTGCACTGTCCTGGATTATCAGCACTGTGCCCATAATCCGTGAGTCTCTAGGGGCCGATCTCCTAACAGTTTTTCTGCTTGTGATGGGGAGGAAGCATCAGGAATGATACAGAATATGCATAATATAAGGAAAAACAGATTAGAGAGGAAGAAAAAAAAAGCAGGAGAGGTGACAGGACAAATTGCTGTCAGGGAAACACAAAAGAGTTAAACTTACAAGAATAGTGTTACATCTTATCTCCCTGGTTCTCTTTCCTTTTCTCCTGGGCAGCAACAGCACTATAAGCTTCAGCACTGTAAAGCTTCTGCAACCTTCCCTTCTACTGAGCCAAGACATGCAAGCATGGCTAGAAATGCTCACATTTTAATTACAGAAAGTGACATATAGTTTTGGAGACCAGGGAGAGGGGGAGAGTTTCCAATTAGGAAGTGACTGCTCTGGGCATCAATAAAATGGTGGCCTCTAGCATGAATACAGAGGAGTAATGCTGAAGGCAGTTTACAGCACACAATAATTTTGTTAGCATAATTATTTGTGAAATGTATGTTCTTTTGTTAAAGAACATTAGTTGTTACCAAACTGTTACGAGTAAAGTTTCACTTTACATAGATATTAATAAATAGAATATAAGCTGATTCACTATACACTGCACACATTTGACATAGTCCTTCTATCCACAAATTACTCCTTAATTACTGATCCAATGGGAATCTTACAGACAAACATAAACCTCAAGAGAAAGGATCATTTTTAAATAATGAAACTTCTCCATCCCATGTGCTTTTCTTCACACAGAATATTTACAGAGAACACTTTATGGCAGTGTTTCTCAACTTTTTTACTTTGGAGGAACCATTGGCAAAAAGTTTGAAATCTCGGGAACCCCTGAAATAATTTTTAGATCTACAGCTCACTGAACATCGGTGTGATCAGCGACCTGTTGATATAACAATTAATTTTAAAAAATAGCATTAGATATTAGAATACATATTAAAGGGCCGTGGCCAAGAGCGGCATGTGAGAGGACGCATCTGTAATGTTCCGGTACCTTTGGTACCCTAAATTACACTTTCCACAAGTGTATGCGCCCCACCATTTACTTTTGGAAAGGTGCGCATACACCTTTAAGACTGGAGCTGTCATCACCCAGCGCCGGACTAGATGGCTATTTAAAGCGCCGGTTCTCACTCACATGTGTTCGTTCAAACACCCTTACCTGGATGCTAACCTTGCTTGAAGCTTCCATGCTTGCAAGCTTACCTCGCTGACGGAACCTCGCCGCGCTGATCCCTGTATCCCGCTACTGGATCATCCGCCTCTCCTGAACCACCCTTCGGCTGTATCGCTAATAGTGCTAAGTACCCCGCAGGGGAATTCTCTATAAACTTATAACTAAGCTTACACTATCTAGCTCTGCATAGTAAAGTCTGTTTATTACATCTGCATAACTAGATTGCTAGCTCTTGAGACTACTGCTACTTTTCTGCACTGGGTTGATCTCTTTTGTATGTCCACCTGCTATTCTGTCATCTGCTACCATACAACATTGCTAAACCTTCCTGCATCCATCTGCTACTGTCTCACCTTCAAGTGTCTATCACCTACCACCTCCACTCAACCTATCCCTCAACCTTCATCATTGTGTTACCACATACATAAAGTCATTCTAGGAACCAGCTTGCTAATTGTGTGTATTTACTGGCTGAAATAAGACCTTCCACACATGATGAGTCATTGAGGTTGGGAATGGTATCTCAGCATATCTCTTACATGACTACTGACGTGGAACTATTTCTGCAGCTGAAAATCCACACCATATAAGAAACGCAGGAGCGTTACAGATTGAACGAACCAAAAAATGGATTCAGCAGAAATAACCACTCAGGTGACACAATTAAAACAGCAAGTATCTGCGTTAATACACGCACTTGCTGAATTAAAAGAAGACAATCAGGCTCTGTCGCAGCAGGTAATTAGACTGACACAACTTACCTCTGCTCAGTCCCCTGAACCCAAGATAAATCCCCCTTTGGTATTTACAGGCGATCGCAAAAAATTTTGCGAATTTAAAAACGCATGTGAGTTACTTTTTTTGCTAAAACCTCGTACCTACCTTACTGATCACATTAAGGTTTGTACTATTATTTCTTACCTATCAAGCGATCCTCGAGCCTGGGCAGATTCTCTTTTTGAGAAAATGACCAGCTTCTCAACTCCTATGCCTTGTTCCTGGCAGAGCTCACTAGCCTATATGATGACCCCAATAGGCAGAGTACTGCTGATCTTCAGTTAAGATCCTTGAAACAAGGAAGGAGGCCTGTAGAAGACTTTGTCGCAGAGTTCAAGAGATGGACTCTTGATTCAGAATGCAATGATGCATCTCTGAAAACCCAATTTAGGCTTGGCCTATCAGAAGCCGTTAAGGACGAGCTCGCCCGAGCGGATCTGCCAAAAACCCTGGATGCATTAATACAACTCAGTATTACCATAGATAGAAGACTACGAGAAAGAAAGGCTGAAAAGATGGGAATGCCATTATCCATTTCCTCTCGGAGTCTGGCCGTTCCTATGGAGGTAGGAACCATACGCCCACCGCTATCAACTATGGAAAAAGCCAAAAGACGAAATGAAAATCTCTGCTTATACTGTGCATCCCCGGATCACAAGATAAACGTCTGTCCCCTAGTCAACAAAAAGAAGGGTGAGTGTTCACATGTCTCCCTAGGAGGATTGACAACTTCATTCACTAACCCCTACATTTCTGTTTTTTTGACATTACAGTGGGACCAGAACAGGATTACTACTAAGGCCATGATTGACACAGGATCTTGTGGAAATTATATGGATATATGTTTTGCTGCTTTAAATAAAATTCCTATTATTTCTAAACTCAAACCTGTCTCAGTAAGTCTTATTACCGGTGTTCCGTTATCCTCTGGTCCGATCACCGATCAGACACAAGCACTTCTAGTCACTATTAACGAGTCTCATAGGGAGACTTCTACCTTCGATTTAATACCATCACCCCACTTTCCCATTGTGTTGGGACTTCCCTGGTTGCACACACACCAACCAACCATAGATTGGAAGAAACGGTCCTTGACCTTCCCTTCTTGTTATTGCGAGGAAACGTGTAACCTCCCGTTTTCCGGGAAGATTCTGTCTGTGGTGACAGATGAGATTGCACCACTATGTTATCAGGATCTTTCTGAGGTTTTTCTTGAGAAAAATGCTCAAGCATTACCTCCTCATCGAGACTATGATTGTAGCATTGATCTACTCCCAAATAGCAAATTGCCGTTCGGTCATGTTTATCCTCTTTCACAGGATGAACTTGCCCATCTCAAAAACTATTTGGACGAGAACTTGGAAAAAGGTTTTATTAGACCTTCCACTTCTTCCACAGCAGCAGGACTCTTTTTTGTTCGCAATAAAGATTCAAGTCTCAGACCCATCATCGACTACAGGAAATTGAATGCTATCACAATAAAAGATCGCTATCCTCTACCGCTTATCCCTGAGCTCATTGAGCAGGTGCGTGGAGCTACCTATTTTTCAAAATTAGACCTGAAAGGAGCATACAATCTCATTCGAATCCGTGATGGACACGAGTGGAAGACTGCATTCAGAACTAGATACGGATTGTTCGAATATCTTGTGATGCCATTCGGCCTATGCAATGCCCCTGCAGTTTTACAGCGATTTATAAACGATATTTTTAAAGACTTACTAGATGTCTGTGTTGTGGTATATCTGGACAATATACTTATATATTCACGGACCCTGTCTGAACACATAAGACATGTAAGACTTGTATTATCGAGATTGCTTGCACATAATCTTTATGTGAAGCTGAAGAAATGCTTGTTCCATAAAGATGAGGTACTCTTTCTAGGCTACATCATATCCAAAACAGGAATCGAGATGGACATGAGTAAAATATCCTGCATTCAGGATTGGCCTACACCAACTACACGCAAGGCGCTACAGCGATTCCTGGGATTTTCATATTTCTACAGGAAGTTCATAAAAAACTTTTCTGCTATTGTGAGACCCCTCACACAGCTCACTAGCATAAAAATACCATTTAAATGGTCAGAAGAAGCAAATAAGGCTTTCCACTTGTTAAAGACAAGGTTTACTTCCGCTCCCATATTACGCCATCCAGACCCATCCCTCCAATACATTCTGGAGGTAGATGCGTCAAACATGGCAGTAGGAGCAATACTCTCCCAACGACCTACCCACACTTCACCACTTCATCCAGTCGCTTTTTTTTCTAAATCCCTGAGCAGTCCCGAGATAAATTACCCCGTGGGTGAAAAGGAACCGCTTGCTATAAAATTGGCTCTGGAGAACTGGCGACATTTACTCGAAGGCACCCAACTACCAATAATTATATACACGGACCATAAAAACCTCCAATATCTTCAGACTAGCAAAACTCTCTCGCATCGACAGGTACGATGGTCACTATTCTTTCTAAGGTTTAACTTCCTAGTGACCTACACACCTGCAGATAAGAACAAAAAGGCGGATGCACTATCACGACTAACTGAAGAAAACTACTTTGAAATCCCTTCCGTTCCTATAATACCTCACAAACGCATTATTGGAGTTGTCCGTTCCTTAAAGGAAGAGGTTCTGCATGGTATAAGTTTGGATTCACCCCCACCACAACTAAATACTGATGCAGAAGGCTTCCTCTACTACAACGACAAACTTTACATACCACCTACCCTACGCACCAAGATCTTGGAATTATCGCATGATGTGCCTATGGCAGGACATATGGGTATGACAAAGACTTTCAATTTGATTTCTCGACAATTCTGGTGGCCTGACATGAAAACATCTATACAAAAATTCGTCTCTTCATGCAATGTCTGTGCCAGGTCCAAAATTGACACTACGAGACCATCCGGTCTACTATGCAGTCTACCAATACCCCAAACTCCATGGGAGGTTTTGTCATTGGACTTCATCGTAGAATTGCCTCCTTCCAAAGGATTTAATACCATCTTGGTGTCAGTGGACCATCTGACAAAGATGGCACATTTCATTGCTATTCGCAGACTACCTTCGTCCAAACAAACGGCAGAACTCCTGATGAAACATGTCTTCAGATTACATGGTATCCCAAAAACTCTTCTGTCTGACCGTGGATCCCAATTTATTTCTAAATTCTGGCAAGAACTATGTCACATACTACGGATTGAGTGGAAGCTCACTTCTCCTTACCATCCGCAGACCAACGGACAGACTGAAAGAGTCAACCAATGCATCGAGCAGTATTTACGTTGTTACACTTCTTACCAACAGGATGATTGGTTGGATCTTCTCCCCCTGGCAGAATTTGCCTACAACAACGCAACTCACAGTACAACCAAGCAGAGTCCGTTCTACTTGAACTATGGGTTCCATCCCTCTATTCTCCCTCCACGCATCCTTCCTTCAAATAACCCAGTAGCCTCAGACTATCTTACCCAAATAAAGGATTCTCTGGGTTTACTAAATACTACCATTGCACACGCTCACAGTCAACAAAAGAAGTACTATGATCTTCGTAGAAGACCTTCTCCACAGTATACTATCGGGGACCTCGTTTGGCTCTCAACAAAAAACTTGAGACTGAAGATCCCTAGCAAAAAGCTTGGACCTCTGTTCTTGGGACCTTTCCCAATCAAGAAACTTATTGGAAAAGCTGCAGTGCAGCTTACATTGCCAATGGACCTAAAAATCCATCCCATTTTCCATGTGTCGCTACTAAAACACCATGTTCCGGACCAAGGAATAAGGCCTAATATTCCACCTCCCCCTCCTGTACAAGTTGAAGGTGGAGAAGAATACGAGATAAAAGAGATTCTGGATTCTCGTATCTACAGAAGAAGACTTCAGTACTTGGTTAGATGGAAGAACTATGGGCCCCAAGACGACACCTGGCTAAACACCTCTGACATACATGCCCCTAGATTAATCCGCAATTTTCATGCGAGATACCCAGACAAACCAGCTCCAGAGGCCTTCAGGAGCAGGCCTTAAGGGGGGGTTATTGTAATGTTCCGGTACCTTTGGTACCCTAAATTACACTTTCCACAAGTGTATGCGCCCCACCATTTACTTTTGGAAAGGTGCGCATACACCTTTAAGACTGGAGCTGTCATCACCCAGCGCCGGACTAGATGGCTATTTAAAGCGCCGGTTCTCACTCACATGTGTTCGTTCAAACACCCTTACCTGGATGCTAACCTTGCTTGAAGCTTCCATGCTTGCAAGCTTACCTCGCTGACGGAACCTCGCCGCGCTGATCCCTGTATCCCGCTACTGGATCATCCGCCTCTCCTGAACCACCCTTTGGCTGTATCGCTAATAGTGCTAAGTACCCCGCAGGGGAATTCTCTATAAACTTATAACTAAGCTTACACTATCTAGCTCTGCATAGTAAAGTCTGTTTATTACATCTGCATAACTAGATTGCTAGCTCTTGAGACTACTGCTACTTTTCTGCACTGGGTTGATCTCTTTTGTATGTCCACCTGCTATTCTGTCATCTGCTACCATACAACATTGCTAAACCTTCCTGCATCCATCTGCTACTGTCTCACCTTCAAGTGTCTATCACCTACCACCTCCACTCAACCTATCCCTCAACCTTCATCATTGTGTTACCACATACATAAAGTCATTCTAGGAACCAGCTTGCTAATTGTGTGTATTTACTGGCTGAAATAAGACCTTCCACACATGATGAGTCATTGAGGTTGGGAATGGTATCTCAGCATATCTCTTACATGACTACTGACGTGGAACTATTTCTGCAGCTGAAAATCCACACCATATAAGAAACGCAGGAGCGTTACAGCATCTCACTGAGCTCCCGCTGTCATCCGTACATTGATCCTTTCCCCGGTCTCCTAAGACACCTACCGGGTCACGGCGGAATCCTTGTGCCGTCGGGTACACACCTGGGATCTCTACGGCTGGTCTTCGGGCGATGCACCGCCGCAAATTGCGGGAGGAATCCGGGATGTCTGGGCCCCAAGATGGCGCCGCGCACGGCCTGCCACAGCGGACGAGAGGCTCTGAGAAGCCCGCCACCTCCTGTAAGTCCACCAAGCCCCCTAAAAATCCACCTAAAGAGCCGCAGCGCGACATGCGCTACTATGCACAGAAATTCGCTGGATCGGTGGGGAAGGGGAAGCCTCCGGACGCCAGTACTAGCGCATGTGATCCTGGCCCAGTCAGCCCGGGTGGGAGCGGCCCTGGAGTGGAGAACTGTGCTGCTGTGGGTGAAGAGGAGATGGAGCAGGGTGACGGGGATGCGGAGGCACAGCCTACTCTTGCTGATATCCTGCGGGCAGTTAATAGATGCAACGCCAATGTAGACCACCTCAAAAAGCAGTTTGGGGGCCTGACGGAAGCTGTGTCCCTTCTTCGGCAGGACCTCCAAAAGGTCCGGGAGCACACTACAGCTGTGGAGGGGAGAGTTAGAATACATATTAAAACATAGCTATTTAATGTGAAGCTTGTACTTGCCTTTTTTTCCTATACAGATACTCAATTCTGGGTACAACTTGATATATAAGCTGTGTATAGGGAGCATCAGCAGAGTGAGGTATAGGGAGCCAGAAGGGTAGAACAAGAGGGGGTAAGCAAGGCACAGTACATGGGGCAGGAGGGTACAGTACATGTCAGCAGGGCACATATGTACCTGGGAACAGAGCACATGTGATTAGGGCACATGAATACATGGGAGCAGGACACGTGATTACATGAGAGCAGGGCACGTGATTACATGGGAGCAGGGCACGTGATTACATGGGAGCAGGGCACATGATTACATGGTAGCAGAGCACATTATTATATGGGAGCAGGGCATATGATTACATGGAAGCAGGGCACATGATTACATGGGAGCAGGGCACCTGATTACATGGGAGCAGGGCACATGATTACATGGAAGCAGGGCACATGATTACATAGAAACAGGGCACATAATTACATGGAAACAGGGCACATGATTACATGGAAACAGGGCACATGATTATATTGGAACAGGGCACATGATTATATTGGAACAGGGCACATGATTACATTGGAGCAGGGCACATGATTACATTGGAGGAGGGCACATTCTTACATGGGAGCAGGGCAAATTCTTACATAGAAGCAGGTCACATTCTTACATAGAAGCAGGGCAAATGATTACATCGGAGCATGGCACGTTCTTACATGGGAGCAGGGCACATTCTTACATGAAAGCAGGGCACGTTCTTACATGGGAACAGGGCACATTCTTACATGGGAGCAGGGCACATGATTACATGGAAGCAGGGCACCTGATTACATGGGAGCAGGGCACATGATTACATGGAAGCAGGGCACATGATTACATAGAAACAGGGCACATGATTACATGGAAACAGGGCACATGATTATATTGGAACAGGGCACATGATTACATTGGAGCAGGGCACATTCTTACATGGGAGCAGGGCACATTCTTACATAGAAGCAGGTCACATTCTTACATAGAAGCAGGGCACATGATTACATCGGAGCATAGCACGTTCTTACATGGGAGCAGAGCACAGGATTACATGGGAGCAGGGCACATTCTTACATGGGAGCAGAGCACATGATTACATTGGAGCAGAGCACATGTTTACATGCGAGTAGGGAATATGATAACATGGGCATAGGGCAGATTATTACATGGGAGCAGGGCACTTGATTACATGTGAGTAGGGTACATAATAACATGGGAGCAGGGTACATAATAACAGGGGAGCAGGGCACGTGATTACATGGGAGCAGGACACATGATTACATGGGAGCAGGGCACATTCTTACATGGGAGCAGGGCACATTCTTACATGGGTGCAGGGCATATGATTACATGGGAGCAGGGCATATGATTACATGGGAGCAGGGCACTTTCTTTAATGAGAGCAGGGCACATTCCTACATTAGAGCAGGGCAGTAGGGGTTTCCTTTTCTTGCAGAGATACACAGGGATGCGGCTGTGGTAGTCCTGGCTCTGGCACGCTGTTCCTGGATGGCCCCTCCTCTCTTGTCCATCTTATCATATACAAGCACCTGGGATGGACAGGAGGGGAGAAGGGGCCAGCAGGGAAGAGCGGAGACACTCTTTAATTACCTGCACTAGGGGAATGTCAGCAGTGAGGATGCGATCTACCTGTCAGCTTGCAGTTGACAGGTAGATCGCTTCAGAACCCCTGGGGACCTCTCGTGGTACCCCAGGGTTCCATGGAACCCCAATTGAGAAGAACTACTTTAGAGTGACTTACCAGTGACACTAAAATACATCCTTGTTCTCCAAAATAAATACATACACATCCACTACTTAATGGAACTGTAATGTATTTTTCATTAAATAATTTTCTTCTGTGTTTTTCTGCCTCTTTTCAAGGTCTTCCATCAGCTCCTGAACATCTCCTTTCCTTTTTCACTTCCATTTGTTTGGAACAAATAGTGCACACGAGTTGTGGTCATGTGCATGGCCTTATTTGCATGACAAATCCTATTTCTATTGTCGATCTAATGAGAGAGCAAGTGACGGTGCCTAAATTCCTACACACAATTGGGCCATGAAGAACAAACATAGCCAACCTATAACAGAGAACTTGGTTACAGCAGCAAAACATGAAAAAAAAAAGTGTAAAAGGAAAAGTAGGTACTTTTTTGGGCTAAGAATACGTACTTGAATATTTTTTTTTTCTAAACAGACTTTAGTGTCACTTTAAACAATTGCTGTATATAATCTTTTCTAATACAGGAGTTATCAATATGCAATGTACAGAATGCAGACTTCAAAAGCATACCGAGTTCAGGGGTATGTAATTACAAGCTGCAATGGCTAGGAGTATGTAACATTTAGCCCAGAGTACAGGAGTCCAGTGTAAATACCCCAAAGAACATAATGCAGTGGTTGGGAGTATGTAGCATACTGGCTACTACACCATATAGTAAACATTTCTGAGGAGCCAGACAAAATTTTCCTGGTTCTCTCCCATGGAACAGTAACTGTATTACCAAGCTGCAGCCAGACAGCCCGTCACAAGTCAATTCCTCAACAGAAAGTAAGGTCAGTAAAAGGTAAGGAAAGTAACAATGACAATTTACAAAAAAATAAATCAATACTAGTCCATCTATATTACTGGACTTTTTTTTACAGTTCATCTTTACATGTATAAAAGCGAAAGGATACAAGTGAGCATCTTTTTTTCCTGGATATCCAACAGAAGATCAGATTTATTTTTGTCATTTGAAAAAGTGTAATTAAATCCTGCACAGTAATCCAAATGCTAGAAAGAAGGACATATTGTCCATTTAAAAGCAATTGCTCATAGTATACAAAAACTGATGCTGTAGCACTGGGAATAATCAGTCAGAGAAAACAACAAATAGCAATGATAAATTATACAGCTGTAAGGCAATTGGAAACAATATATCTGGAAGTAATAGATTGCATGATAACATGTCTCAGCAAATATCCTTCATAAAAGCCAAGCATTATTTTTCAGCCTGTAGTTCAGACAGATTAACAGTCTAGTCAAAAAAAGTCCATCCCAGTTTTCCAGGACAAGAGAAGGAACAAAAGATTTCAAGATCAGGTGTTGAAAAATATATTGAAATAAATAACAATTTTCTTCCATATTTCTATCCAGAGATCCCCATTTTCAGATTGCTGGCTTCAGACACCTTTGAGAAACATCTAGTCATTGATGAAATTCCTAGAGACAATTGCAGGACTAATAGCTAATTTTTATTTGCAGCAGATGAGGAAACCCCTACGCTATCTGCTAAAACAAACATTTAAACTCTAAAACAAGTAATACATAACATAAGCTCCTTATACTTAACAATCCTTTACCCCCAAATCTAAAATTAAACCATGACCTGCGAGTGCCCCCTAAAGAAAACTATGCCATCCCTCTTGTTATCCCATCTAACCGTACTTTTGCACAATGTCTGTTGTAACCTTTGTTATTTCTCCCTTTCACATGTCACAGCTTTCTTGCAATTCCTTGATAGCATCTGTGGAAATGGTCACAGTGCTTTTCAGAGGGCATTTGGCAGGTCACGGGGAGGTGTAATATCCAGTGTTGCCAACCTGCTAGATTGAAATTTACTGACATGACACCCAAAACTTACTGGCAATTTCAAAAGTTACATTACAGTGTAAAATGCAAATTTTAGTATTTGGGCTACGAACAAGTACAAACCCAAATCCAAAAAAGTTGGGACACTGTACAAATTGTGAGTAAAAAAGGAATGGACTAATTTAAAAATCTCATAAACGTATATTTTATTCACAATATAATATAGATAACATATCAAATGTTGAAAGTGAGACATTTTGAAATGTCATGCCAAATATTGACTCATTTTGGATTTCATGAGAGCTACACATTCCAAAAAAGTTGGGGCAGGTAGCAGAAAAAATAAAATATACATATAAGGGACAGCTAGAGGACCAATTTGCAACTTATTTGGTCAATTGGCAACATGATTGGGTAAAAAAAGAGCCTCTGAGAGTGGCAGTGTCTCTCAGAAGTCAAGATGGGCAGAGGATCACCAATTCCCCCAATGCTGCGGCAAAAAATAGTGGAGCAATATCAGAAAGGAGTTTCTCAGAGAAAAATTTGAAAGAGTTTGAAGTTATCATCATCTACAGTACATAATATCATCCAAAGATTCAGAGAATCTGGAACAATCTCTGTGCGTAAGCGTCAAGGCTGGAAAACCATACTGGATGCCCGTGATCTTCGGGCCCTTAGACGGCACTGCATCACATACAGGAATGCTATTGTAATGGAAATCACAACATGGGTTCAGGAATACTTCCAGAAAACATTGTTGGTGAACACAATCCACCGTGCCATTCGCCGTTGCCATCTAAAACTCGATAGGCCAAAAAAGAACCCAAATCTAAACATGATCCAGAGGCGCAGGCGTTTTCTCTGGGCCAAGGCTCATTTAAAATGGTCTGTGGCAAAGTGGAAAACTGTTCTGTGGTCAGACGAATCAAAATTTGAAATTATTTTTGGAAAACTGGGGCGCCATGTCATCCAGACTAAAGAGGACAAGGACAAACCAAGTTGTTATCAGTTCAGAAGCCAGCATCTCTGATGGTATGGGGTTGCATAAGTGCGTGTGGCATGGGCAGCTTACACATCTGGAAAAGCACCATCAATGCTGAAAGGTACAGTATATCCAAGTTCTAGAACAACATATGCTCCCATCCAGACGTCGTCTCTTTCAAGGAAGACCTTGCGTTTTCCAACATGACAATGCCAGACCACATACTGCATCAATTATTACATCATGGCTGCGTAGAAGAAGGATCCGGGTACTGAAATGGCCAGCCTGCAGTCCAGATCTTTCACCCATAGAAAACATTTGGTGCATCATAAAGAGGAAGATGCGACAAAGAAGACCTAAGACAGTTGAGCAACTAGAAGCCTGTATTAGACAAGAATGGGACAAAATTCCTATTCCTAAACTTGAGCAACTTGTCTCCTCAGTCCCCAGACGTTTGCAGACTGTTATACAAAGAAGACATGGCCTTGTCCCAACTTTTTTGAGATGTGTTGATGCCATGAAAGTTAAAATCAACTTATTTTTCCCTTAAAATATTTCATTTTCTCAGTTTAAACATTTGATATGTCATCTATGTTGTATTCTGAATAAAATATTACAATTTGAAACTTCCACATCATTGCATTCTGTTTTTATTCACAATTCGTGCAGTGCCCCAACTTTTTTGGAATAGGGTTACAATATGCAATTAGCAATGTGATTTAAGGTATAGCAATGTGATTTAAGGTAGATACTAAGGCAAAAGACTCAAGGACAGGACTCAGGAGGGCAAGAAATTAGAATGGTCAGGCACACACACACATCAAATTGACTCTCACAGTGACACTGACAGCAGTGTACAGCAGCACAAATGATGATGACACCTCACCGACATGGCACGTCTTCCTCTCCTCTCCTCTGGCACGCTATTTCCTGCTTGCGACAATGTGTTCAAAGAAAAAACATTGGAAATTTTAGTGAAAGGAATATACTCCACGCTAAGGAAGAATTGTATAATAGAAATAGGCTGCAGCCTCCCTCAAATATAACCAAAAGGCTATATCTGTATAAACAACGAAGAAAAAGGAGGGGAATGGCGCTGCCTAAGAAAATAGAAAAGGTCACTAATCCAATAGGCGAGAATGGTGGAAATCAGGGGGAAAGAGTGTATGATTACACAAATATGTATAAATAGCGGTGATGGAAATGTTATGGTAACTACAACGTATACCGTGGGCACCTGGAGTGTCTCACGTATGGCTGAAACAAGCCGATCAGTGCAATAGATCTGATATACCACAAAGTGTACAAAGTGACTGGTGCAATAATTGAACTGAGTAATACATAATAACAGTGAGAATACAATAAATACAATAAACGCACAATGAATAAGCAAAATACAATAAAGTGCCACGTACCGTTAGTATATAGTAGTTATTTAATGGAAATGAATATCAATAAAGAAAGTGCATATATATCCAGTGAATAAACACAACACCATAAAGTGCTAAGTGGCGAAAGAAATATATGTGGTATCGGTAAAAGATTATTGAGTGGAAAAAATATATGAATGAATAAAATAAATATTATATGAATATTGACCAGTAAAAGTGACGCTGTGCACAAATAAATAACAGGTAAAAGTGGCAAAGTGGCTTTGAGGCAACATTTTGCCTCAAAGCCTGCATTTCTCACTACAATTTTAAGCTATTCCACCTACCCCACGTCCCACTGATACCCGCTGATACTCCTGGAGTATCTGAGGTAGAACCCCACCTACCAAGTGCGGATCCGTCCACTAGGAATCCCAACAGGACACCTGGGAACCCTTCATACGAACCCCTAGAGTACCCTGGAGCCCTACAGGGACCTACTGGTCCATTCATTCATCAGGATCTCTTAAAGGGAACCAGGATCCACTAGAGGGATTACATTACCATATTACGCATACCCACTCTATACCCCTGTGTGGGGTGGCTATTTCTGGTGAGTTTGCTACTTACCTAAGGGGCCACCAAGCACCTCACCCCTTTACCCACCACAGGGTCGTTATTGGGATTGCCGCATGAAGATATACAACCTGTTTTCACTTTTTATGTACTGTTTCCATTATTGATCACCTTAGCTTGCACATTGTCACTTTTACCTGTTATTTATGTGTGCAAAGCATCACATTTACTGATTAATATTCATATAATATTTATTTTATTCATTCATACATTTTTTCCACTCAATAATCTTTTACCGATGCCACATATATTTCTTTTGCCACTTAGCACTTTATGGTGTTGTATTTATTCACTGGATATATATGCACTTTATTTATTAATATTTATGCACTTTATTCGTTTCTTTTAATTAACTACTATATACTTACGGCACATGGCACTTTGTATACTTTGTGCTATATCAGATCTGTTGCTCTGATCGGCTTGTTTCAGCCATACGTGAGACACTCCAGGTGCCCACGGTATACGTTGTAGTTACCATAACATTTCCATCACCACTATTTATACATATTTGTATATTCATACACTCTTTCCCCCTGATTTCCACCATTCTCGCCTATTGGATTAGTGACCTTTTCTATTTTCTTAGGCAGTGCCATTCCCCTCCTTTTTCTTCTTTATTGGAACTTTTAGACACAGTTTGTTCAGAATGACATTGTAAATGATCCATAGGAGGAATAGAAACAGTAGAAATGGCAGGAGAAAAAAAACAGGCTCACAGCTTGGCTGTTGCTTTAAATCCTGAAGAGTGACAGAATTACCAGGGGGAACAGGAGAAAAAGATTTTACCAAAGATGACAGTGACTCAATCAAGACAGACAGGTTCTTTAAATGTGATAACTTACCGACTGCTGGAGGTAGAACAGCCCGCTGTCCAGTCTCCTCCTCCAGCAGCACACCAGGAGCTGTTCCCTGTGTACAGTGGTTCACTGGGGACACCCCTTTCTCCTCTCTGTGTGCAGCTTGAGTAGCCCTGAGAGTCACAGGGATGGCTTGCGGTGGAGAAGGCAGACGCCCTCTCTCCATTCTGAGGCCCATCTTTTCTTCTTGGTAGGGCGGCGCATGCGTGCCCCCAACATCCCGACCTCTACAGCTCCGCCTGGTGGCCTGCGCTCCTGTTCACAGTTCTCTTTGTGCATCTTCTCCCTCTCCTGCGCATGACTCCTCCGAGACTGCGTATGCTGCCCCGGTCCATCCAAACGCTGCTCTGCAGGTGCCTCCAGGAGGGGGGGGGGGTCCGCCATTACACTCACAGCCTGTAGCTTCTGCTGGCCAGTCCCAGTCTCTTGCATCTCAAGGCAGTGCCGCAGCCAAGCCTCGCCTCCTTCACCCTCAGTCTTCTCTATGAGCTGCTTTAGGAGGAATTCCATGGCTGCAGGTAGGGAGAACAGCTTCCAGAACGTTTCTTCTTGTGCTCTTCAGTGCAAAAGGAGAAACTCCAGGCCACCCTAGCCTTATATAGCCTTCCCCTGCTCCTAGAACATTCCATGGACCCCCATTGGCTGATCCCTGCTTCCAGCACTCAGGAAAATCTTAACCTGTTAACTACCTAACAGTTCTAATGCCTATCAGACTATGACCTAATTATCCTAACATGTGCTGGGGTGGCAAAAATCCCACGCAAGTGAGCACTTATTGTGCCCCCTTTTTTAATCTTCTCAGATAACAAATTGCCATGTTAAAATGAATATAGCCAATCTTCTGAAAAAAAAATTCAAAATACGAATTGATTCGGAACAATGAATATATAAAATAAACCACAATATACAAACAGAATTCCAAGAGCAAATAATTCTAACATAATGAATATGACAAACTTAAATTATTTACTTAACAAATGAATCTTCAACAATGCAAATTTTTCTGTTGTGCTCATCTCTAGATTGTATAGGATATGCCCAGCTTATGATGGACTTTACTTAAAGTAATACTAAACACAAACTGTTTAATTTACATTGTCACTTCTATTTCTGTATGTGGATGATGGCACTGTAATTATTTAACCACTTCAATACCCCTGGGCACTTTCACCCCCTTCCTGCCCCAGCCAATTTTCAGTTTTCAGCGTATTTTGAATGATAATTGCGGTGTCATGTAACACTGCGCTCATATGAAATTTATATCATTTTTTGAAGACACATAGAGCTTTCTTTTGGAGGTAATTAATCGCCACAGTTTTTTTTTTTTTTTTGTAAAACAAAAGAAATTTGATCAACAATGATCAGTGTAAATAATCTACTGACAGGCTTGCCGCTTATCAGCAATCCTTCCTCACACAGACACAGCGTGTGAGGAAATGACTGCTGATAACCAGCAAGTCTGTTTACATGTGATCAGCTGTGATTGGCCCTTTACCTCCATCTGTGATCAGCTGTGTCCAAAGGATACATTCTGGGAGGATGTCCATGGATACTCTCCCAGAATAAGAGAGCCATGCTGTAGCCCTCTTTCAGCTATAAAAAAAAAAAAAAAACATTCTAAGTACCTTTTCCCTAAATTGATATAGATCTGTCACATGACCTAGCTCTTTCCCAGCCTGTCTGCAGGGAAACATAAGCAGGAGGAGCTTCTAGTCCTCTGCTGCTGGTCACATGTTAAAAAAACAGCCTTTGGAGTACAGAGTAAAAATAAATTATTAATATCAATAAACTGTTTTATATTGTCAAAAAAATATACATTTGAAATCAAATCTTTATTATTTTTTGACAATAACATGGTGTGTCTTAGAATAAGAGGGAAGTGAAGCCTTCATTAATTTACATGTAATATCCCATCCCCATTGTGTTTAGCTGGTTAGTGGGCATGGAGGAGGAGGTCGGGAGTGAGCTGTCATTTACCACTGTGTATACACCCACATGTGTGACTCCATAGTCACATGGGCTGCTCAGATGTGATAGGGAGGAAATGCTCAGCATAGAAACTCACTGAAAACTGAGCATGTGCAGAGTTGCAACCACAGCTGCAAAAGCTGAATTTGGGGACAAGGAGAAAAGAGAGCTGCAGGATCAACTGTTTGTTTTTTGTTTTTTTGCAGAATACAGAAATTGACTCTCATAGTGACTGAGTGAGTATGAACAGCATGTAATACACCATTTATTCATAATTTTTTTATTATGCACTTTTAGTGACACTTTAAGTGACTAAGTGCATAAAACCTATCTTCAGCAATCTTTTAAACTGGTACAGCATTCTTTTTTCCTTTTGGGATAAAGATTTTAGCTAGATGATAAAAACTGACCATTGTATGGACCAATCAGTGTTTGACATGGGCTTTCACTGGATTTGTTCTTTAACCACTTAAGGATCGCCCGCCGCAGATTTACTGTGGCAGGCAGCCCCTCCTGCAGCTAGGGGGCCAGCGGGGACTCCGATGCATGGGGCCGGCGGCTTCGATTGCTGCCGGGCACTCGCTATCGTTCCCCGCTGAGAGAGAAGGACGGTCAGCTGTTGTAAACACAGCTGACCGTTCTCTCTGGAATGATCACAGAGTGCCTGTAATCCTTCTATGTAGGATCACAGGTCTCTGTGATCATTTCAAAAGCCCAACCTACATACAGTTAGAAACACTCCCCTAGGCTTACATTTAAACCCTTGATCACCCATTGTGTTAACCCCTCCCCTGCCAGTGTCATTATTACAGTAACAGTGCATATTTTTTGCACTTATTACTGTAGTAATGTCACTGGTCCCCCCAAAAGTGTCAAAAATGTCAGTTAGGGGTCCAATCTGTCTGCCGCAATGTCACAGTCCTGCTAAAAATCGCAGATCGACGCCATTACTAGTAAAAAAAAAAAACAATAAAAATGACAAAAATCTTTCCCGTAGTTAGTAGACGCTATAACTTTTGCACAAACGCAAACTTTTTGCGCATACGCTTATTGCGATTTTTTTAACCAAAAATATGTAGCAGAAAACAAATTGGCCTAAAATGTTAACAAATTTTGATTTTTAATTTTTTTTATTTTGGAGTGTTATATAGCAGAATGTGAAAAATATTTTTTTCAGAATTGTCGCTTTTTTTGTTTATAGCGCAAAAAATAAAAATTGCAGAGGTGATCAAATACCACTAAAAGAAAGCTCTATTTGTGGGAAAAAAAGGACATCAATTTTATTTAGGTACAGCGTCGCACGACCGCGTAATTGTCTGTTAAAATAATGCAGTGCTGAATCGCAAGAAATGGCCTGGTCATTAAGGGGGCAAATCCCTCCGGTCCAGAAGTGGTTAAGCAAAAGTGAATCCATTTTGTACAATGTTCATTTTACACAGACTAAACTTTTCATAGAATGTTCTCTCTCTCTCACCTCCTTTTTTCCTCAAGGTTTTAGTTTCACAACCTTTAGAGAAAGCTGCTGACATATGAAATATGACATTATTCTTTTTACTGGTTTTTATTAACATCTCACACCATCCCCCTTCTTGTCTTATGTATAAATGAGAATGTAATAATGAACCTCATTAGAACAAATATTTTGACAGGATCTGGTGTCCAGTCTCTTTCTGTTTTATCTGTTCATTGGCAATTGCAATTTCGCTCTTAGTGCCTCAACCAGAAAAAAAAACAGAACAGCATTAAATGGCTTATCCCAACCCTCTACCTGCCACTTTTGCCGGACAACTTGACCTGCTTAAAGAAGTTGAAAAATCACTGACTCACTTGCAGAATCTACAGGTAATAAAACTATGTTACAGGGAAATCCAGAAAAACAGACTATTGTGTTAGGGCTTGTTTACAATAAGTAGTGCCCTTTGAGGGCATTTGACGAGGGATGAGGAAGTATTATGTTGCCAACTCACAACTTCTTTTAACCCATAAAATCCGGCACCACCAAGGTGGTTGCTGGGCAGCCCCATTCAGTTAAATGGGTTGTGTTCTGCATGCACAGTGTACAAGCTGTTTACTGCCTTGGCAGTTTAAAGGGGGGGGTCAAAAATGTGGCTTAACCACATGTTTTTACTGCCCCTCAACTGCAAGTGTAAACTAAAGCCCCGTACACACGCACCGATTGTTGGCCGTAAATTTTCGGCCAACGTCTGATCGGCCGATTGTCGGTTTGTTAGTATGATGCTTCCGACAACCGACTGCGACTTTTCGGCAGAACAAAATCTGGTGTGCATGCTATAAAATTTTTGTTGGCTGTCACCAGAACGGCCGATTGTTCGTCAGTCAGTACAGATTTCGGGCGACAAAAGTCAGATGAGCAAGAATGGGCATGCTCAGAGAAGAAAAAACACACGGAAAGTAGACCAGAACATGACATCACTTCTGCAGTTGGTTGTTGTTGGCCGACAAAATTCGTGTGCAGTCTAGAGCACATTTCAACCAACACAACAACACTGGACAAAAGACGGCCGATCGGTCGGCCAACAATCGGTGCGTGTGTACGAGGCTTTAGCCTTAAAGCGTTTGTTACCCTAAACAAAAAAAAAAAAAGGATCCTGTTCCCTTAATGCATGTTATACAGCACAGTGCTTGTGCTGTGTAATTCGGCCCTTTGTATAACCTAAAATACCTGGCTTATCCTGCCTGGTTCTGCCCTCCCCCCTGGAAACTGACCACGGTTTATCAGGGCTGCTGAACCCTTACACCGTGGTCAGTTTACGTGCCTCCATCATCCGCAGCTATCTGCAGCTTTCCTGTGTCCTTCTCTGTTCTCCCCCTCCCCTCCCTGTCTATTAGCTCTTACCAGTGCCGCTCTGCTCCCCCCTCCGCTGCTACAAAACAATGTGACGGTAATACAATAAACCTCTGTTAGATAACATGTGCCCCAGTGTCTGTGCTCTATAAAAAATATGCTGATTTCTACCATATATCAGAGCGCCACAAGACTCCTCGGCTCTCTCCTCCTCTCCTCCTGATGTCAGCGCAAGTAAGTTCTCTGCCCCTCCTGCTGTAGCTTTCAGCCTGGGAGAGGGAGAGCTGAGGTGTCACGTGATATTCGGGAGATACTGTGAAATAAGGTAGAAATCAGCATATTTTTTTATAAAGCACAGACATTGAAGCACATGTTATTATCTAACAGAGACTATTGTATTAACATCACATAGTGGCTTTACAACCACTTTAATGCTAGTACACAGAGTGCATCATACTGTATATGACATGTTTGATAGTTACACTTAAAGGGCAACGATAGTGGGCACGCGCAGTTCCATGGAATCCTAGTGTTTACTATATTTGGCATATTGTACCTGGCCTTTGATATATGTACATAAAGGGTATTTTATTACTCAACCAAGTTATTTTCAAACATTGATAAGTAATTGCTTCTCAAATACTTTGTAACAATAACATTATATTTAACAGTAGGAAAATTCCACATTTACCTTAGATCCTTGCTTATTATTGATGTGTTTTGACAGAATGTGTCTCCCTTCTAAAATCTCGCTGCTCCTATTTGCCTCCTTAAAACACAAACACTTTAAACAGAAATTATGCATGGGCCCAATGTAATATGTCTCATTGAAGTTGGCAGACAGGAAGGTTACAAACCGAGGTTGATCATGCTACTGGGCTTCAAAAGAAAGATGTAACTGTCATACCTTGTAAGAGGAAAATGAGCATAAGGTAGTGCAAAGCATTAATAATTCCTAAAAGGAACTTAAGGCTGTACTGAGAAAATGAAAAACTTAGAAAAAAAAAACTTCAAAACCTTGCATATAAATGAATTTTATTTTTCCTAATTCCAAAATAAACATGTCAAATGGAGATATTGATCTATGAAGCTATAATAGCCACTGTGTCATTTGATATTCAGATGGGGGAAATGTACAAAGTTCTTCTGTACTACTTGTAATTTGTAAAGTCTTCTTTTTATAAAAAAATAAATAAACAGGTCTGATGATACTAAATTGAAGTGCATTCCATGTTTCTAAACACTTCCTCTATGCCCCCACAGCACAGTATATTTTAATATATTATTTTTTCCTCCAGGTATGTTTTTCTGAACTGAGCAATGATAGCAATGCAATTTTTTAGAAATTAGCTTCAGGTTCAGGTCGATCATGGGTTTGCAATGAACCCAACCCAAACCCATTTTACAAACACCTGCATTAATTAACAACCAAGTCCCAATAATGCACTTCCTGGCCACTAAAATAGATTAGTGAAAGGCTTGTAGGCATTTGGTATCCTAAAGAAGATGTAAATCTTTACCAAAGTCCTTCATGGGAAAAGAAAATGCTGTGCATCTTGGGAAATTTAGGGGTTGGAAAAGAAAGGATTTTTAACTACTTGCCTACTGTGCACTTAAACCCCCTTCCCATCCAGACCAATTTTTAGCTTTCAGTGCTCTCACACTTTGACTGACAATTGCGCGGTCATGCTACACTGTACCCATATGAAATTTTTATCATTTTTTTCACACAAATAGAGCTTTCTTTTGGTGGTATGTAATCACCTCTGGGTTTTTTATTTTTTACAAAAAAAAAGAAAAAAAGACAGAAAATTTTGAAAAAAAAAAAAAGTTTTTCTTATTTTCTGCGAGTAAATTTTGAAAATAAATTTTTCTCCTTCACTGATGTGCGCTGATGAGGCGGCACTGATGGGCACTGATAGGCTGCACTGATGGGCACTGATGAGGTGGCACTTATGGGCACTGATGAGGTGGCACTTATGGGCACTGATGAGGAGGTACTAATATGCCGCACTGATGAGCACTGATAGGTGGCACTGATAGGTGGCACTGATAGGCGGCACTGATGAGCACTGATAGGTGGCACTGATGAGCACTGATAGGCGGCACTGCTGGGCACTGAGAGGTGGCACTGCTGGGCACTGAGAGGTGGCACTGCTGGGCACTGAGAGGCGGCACTTATGGGCGGCACTGATGGGCACTGGCAGATGGCACTGATGGACACTGACGGGTGGCACTGATGAGCACTGATGGGCGGCACTGATGAGCACTGATGGGCAGAACCATCAGTGCCCACACTCAGTGCCCATAGTGCTGCCAACCAGTGCTCATCAGTTCCTAGATGAGCAGGCACTGATGGGCACTGACTGACAGCACTATGGGCACTGATTGTGGGCATTGATGGGGGGCACTGATGGCAGGCACTGTGGGCACTGTGTGTATGTTTTTTTTACCTCTAGTAATCAGGGCACTGGTGATCGGTGCCCTGATTACATTTGTTCTGTGTCCCCGGCGCTGTGCAGCTCTCCCTCCTTCCTCACACTGCAGGCTCCGTGTGAGGAAGGAGCGCTGGCGATGAGAGATGATCTCATATGTTTACATATGAGATCATCTCTCATTGGACGGTCTGATCACGTGGTGAATGGCCGCTGTGATTGGCCATTCACCACAATCTGTGATCGGCTGTGTCCAAGGGACACGGCCGACACAGATTTTCCCCAAAGCGCGCTCGCTGTTTCTGGGAGGCCGTATAAAGACGGCCTCCCGAAAATGTGAGTCCGCACTGCAGCCGTATATAGGCTGTAGCGCGGATGGTAAGAAGTTAATACTGCTGATGTATTCAGCAGCCTCTTTACAGCCTGTTTTACATGTGCTGTCTACATTCATAACTGTCTGAATGTGTGTTTTCTTGCTACCTGCAATTAATTTTAAACAGCCTGTACACATGCATTGCACTGCTAAGTGGCTGCATGTGCGTTTTCACAGGGCATGTTTCCTAATTATTGCTAGAAATTGTTATACGGGCTTTATTTGTAAAGCATTGTAATATTTCTGTGCAATGTGCATCATCCCAGTAGCTTTCCTATGTGAAAACATTTGATAGGTTGATTTACAGGCAGAAGATTATTAAAATGATATAGCATGTTAGTGTTTGGGTTTAAATCTATTTTAACAAATTGTGGTTGAGTTCTTTGAATTGCAGTGCTGGCGTACATTATTCTATATATTCTGCCTTTGTGCACAGATCTGTACACCTAAAAATCCCTTTTATCTGTCTGCAATAACTAAATAATAGTTAGCTCATTCATTACTAATACTAGAGGTACTTTTTAATTTTCCCTTTATTTTTCTTTCCATTATAACTTGGGGTGGTTATAGCACATCAGGTAGTTGTTGCTGACAGTCTGTCTGAGAGCTTTTTTTTTGCCTCAAATCAGAAAATAAAAATAAAAAAATAAGTGCAAGAACAGTGTGCACCTAAGCAACCATGGTTGTGCCTATTATCCATAGGTAGAGTATGCTGCTGTTGGTCAGTAGTGATAAGCCGAACCCTGCGAACAGGGGAAAATTTTGTTCAAACAATTGAACTCCATTTAAGTCTATGGGACTCGAACTTCAAAAATCAAAAGTCCTAATTTTAAAGGCTTAAATGCAAGTTATTGCCCAAAAAAAGTGTATGGGGGTCCCGGTACTGACCTGGGGAACATGTACCAATGCAAACATTTTTGAAACATTGAGAAGGCTCATCCTCATCCTCATCCTCCTCGTCCTTTGTCACCTAGGCTCATACTGGTTTGCCTTCCACCTTAGCTGCCAAAGTGGCCCGTTCCACAGGCTCCTTCTCCACAGCTACTCCTTCTGTCGCCCCGATGGCCGCCGGTCATTCACGATCTCCTACAGAAGAGGGAGAAAGACAGACGGCTGATGTAAACACAGCCGTCTGTCATTCTCCCTTAGATCATCACAGAGGCTATGCGATCCTGCTATATAGGATCATATGTCTCTGTGATGATCTAACAATTCATGCCCCCTGACAGTTATAATCACGCCCCTAGGGTCACACTTAACCCCTTGATCACCAATAAAGATAACCCCTTCCCTGCCAGTGTCATTTTGACAGTACCAGTGCATATTTATAGCACTGATTACTGTAGTAATGTCCCTGGTACCCCCAGAAGTGTCAAAAATGTCAGTCAGGGGTCTGATCTGTCCGCCGCAATGTCGCAAATCTTTCCTGTAGTTAGTAAACGCAATAACTTTTGCTCAAACCAATCAAAATTCGCTTATTGTGATTTTTTTTTACCAAATATATGCAGCAGAAAACAAATTGGCCTAAAATGTTAAAAAAATTTAGATTTTGTACTTTTTTTTGAGAGAGAATTTCATATAAAAAAATGTGAAAAATATTGTTATTTTTTCAAATTTGTCGCTTTTTTTGTTTATAGCGCAAAAAATAAAAATCACACAGGTGATCAAATACCACCAAAAGAAGGCTCTGTTTGTGGGAAAAAAAGGATGTCAATTTTGTTTAGGTACATCATAGCATGACTGCGCAACTGTCCATTAAAGTCACACAGTGCCGAATCGCAAAATAGGACCTGGTCTTTGAGCAGCCAAATCTTCCAGGGCTAAAGTGGTTAATGAGGAGGTGGAGACTCAGCTCCTGTCACAGATAGAAAGGGCTGCAAGGGCTGGGACAGTGTTAATAATAATGGGGGATTTTAACTACCCAGACATTGACTGGAGTAATGGTACTGTTGGAACAGTTAAAGGACAAAATGTATAAACCTATTACAAGACAAATTTATGGTACAGTTTATTGAGGTCCCCACTAGAAATGATGCTCTGTTGGACCTAGTAATCTCAAACCATGCAGAGTTTATTAATAATGTTCATATAAAAGAAAATCTGGGTAGCAGTGACCATAATATAATTTAATTTAATGTTAGCTGTAAGCAAAAAAGGCATACAGGAAATACAAAAACACTTAACTTTAAGAGAGCAAATTTTACAAGGATGAGGGCTGCTCTCAAGGATTTAGACTGGGAGGGAATATTGGCATAGACGAGCACAGAACAGAAATAACAAAGAGAAGGCACATTTATTAAATACTTTCTTCAGCTCTGTGTATACAAAGGAGCATGGGGGAGCTCATGACCATAATGAGGATGGTATTGACACAAACCCAAATGATCCACAATTGCTCAAAAGTGATATGGCCCAGAAATATTTAGACAGAATATGGGTGGATAAAACACCTGGACCAGATGGCATCCACCCAATTTGTACAGGCAATTTGTAACAATTTGTAAAGGCAAGTCTAAATATATTGTCACACAATATGATTAGTAGCGATAAAGGTAAGAAAGTTGATTAGTAATAGCAATGGTACAACTCTACATACAGTATGATCAATAGTCAGCAGTAGGTGTAGGATAACACTATGCACCAGGATCAGAATAAACAGTAGCAAGATCACCTTGAGTGCAGCAACCGGACAACAATATGGTAAATTTACTGTGTTTAGGAGACTATACTGGCAGAGTGCATCAAGGGTGACTATGCTAGGCTAACTGTGAGGGAGTACCCTTTTATATGAGTAATAGATAGGGGGCTTGTAGAATGGCTTTATGGGGCAGTTCTTTACTGTGTTCCGCCTTCTATAGTAGGGGGCCCATAAACAGCATTGGTACACTTAACAGTCTTGGTGAGCCAGTATGCAGTGTAGGCGCTATGTGCTAAGTACTAAGTATCCTACTTCCAGTAACTCATTCTCCACTATCAGTGTGCAAATAGTGTACAGTGAGCCCTCTCATCAGTACCTTTGGTGAGAATGTAGAGTTCTGTTATAGGAAAGGGCCTCTTTGTCTCTGTGCAGATGGCTCTGGTGATCAAAAAGTGAGAAAATGCTCCAGTTTCCCTGCAACAAGGGTGAAATTTGTTAGATAAAACTCAAATTGTTGATCTCACTCCTTACTACCTATCACAATTTTGAAGGCCATGAAATGCCAAGATGGCACAAAAAACCCCCAAATGACCCCATTTTGCAAAGTAGACACTCCAATCTATTTGCTGAGAGGCATGGTGAGTATTTTGCATCTCTCATTTTTTTTTGGAAAATTAAGAAAAAACAGGAAAATGCTTTTTTTTTCCTCTTTTTTCAATTTCCAAAACTTTGTGACAAAAAGTGAGATCTGCAAAACACTCAACATGCCTCTCTGAAAATAGCTTAGGGTGTCTATTTTCCGAAAAGGGGTCATTTGGGAGGGGGTTGTGCTGTCTTGGCATTTCATGGCCTCCGAAACTGTAAAAGGTAGTCAGGAGTGAAATCAACAATTTACGCCCTTGGAAAGCCTGAAAGTGGTGATTGATATTTGGGGTCCTGTACTCGGCTAGACTGCAAAAAAGTCTCACACATGGGGTATCCCTGTACTCAGGAGAAGCAGCAGAATGTATTTTGGGGTGTCATTTCACATATACCCATGGCATGTGTGAGAAATGTATCTTTTAATAACAACTTTGTGTTAAAAAAATAAAAAAAAATTGTAATTTTCCCAAAACTTGTGCCAAAATATAAAATATTCCATGGACTCACCATGCCTCTAAGCAAACAGTTTGGGGTGTCTACTTTCCAAAATGGGGTCATTTGGGGGGTTTTGTGGTATCTTGACATTTCAGGGCCTCCTAAACCGTTATAGGTAGTGAGAAAATGCAATGAAAAATGTACGCCCTTCGAAATTCTGATGGTGGGGATTGGTTTTCGAGGTCCCGTACACAGCTAGGCTCCCAAAAAGTTTCACATATGTGGTATCCCTGTACTCAGGAGAAGCAGAAGAATATTTTTTGGGGTGTAATTACACATATACCCATGACATGTGTGAGCAATATATCATTTCAATGACAACTTTGTGTAAAAAAAAAAAAAAATGTATTTTTTTTAGTCATTTTTTAAACACCTGTGACAAAAAAATGAAATATTCAATGAGCTCAACATGCCTCTCAGGACATTCCTTAGGATGTTTACTTTCCAAAAAGCGGTAATTTGTGGGGGTTTTGTACTGCCCTGCCATTTTAACACTTCATGAAATGTCAGAAATTTAAGCTGCGTAAATTTCAGTATTTACACCATATGTTCAATATGTCAACGTTAAAAAACTGAATTCCATAGTATCGTTTACATTGTGCTTGTTCACCATTTATATATCTTTCTCTCCTAGAAAGACCGCAAAGCCTTTGTTACCATACTTGTTTGTTTTACTTCAATAAAACCAATTGTTTAGTTTGTAGACGCTATAACTTTTGCACAAACCAATAAAAATACGCTCATTGACATTTTTTTTGTTAAAGACATGTAGCTAAATACATTTTGGCCAAAAAATATGACAAATTGAGTATATTGGATATTTTTGAAAAGACAAAGTTAAAAATGTAATTTTTTCTCAAAATTTTCACACTTTTTTTATTAATATCGCAAAAAATAAAAGCGCGGAGGTGATCAAATACCACCAAAAGAAAGCTCTGTTTGTGGGAAAAAAAAGGACGTAAATTTTGTTTGGGTACCACATTGCATGACCTTACAATTGTCAGTTAAAGTCACACAGTGCCGAAGCGCAAAAAGTGGCCTGCACGTAGGACAGCAAAATCCTCCGGTGGTAAAGTGGTTAAGAAACACAGTCATGACTTTCTCCTCTATCACCTACAAACTGATATTTACTTGTAGCCATCACCTTTGTCAATTCAGTGTACTTTCCTGTTTTTTCTGCAGGGCAATGAACTATAGAGAGTTTCACTGTTTTAACTTACTCTTCTGTGTTGTTGCTTTGTAGCAGTTTTTATCTCAAATGACCCTTAAGTCCTTTAATTGCCTTCTTGACTTCGATCGGATCATCCACAGCTGGATTATTATTGGTCTACTGTACAATATATATTTTTTCATTTCAATACTGGAAAAATATTATTTATTTGATGGATGCAGCGAGACAAATCTCTTCATTGGTTTGCTTTACAATTGTAAAAAGAAGAAAATGGTCGCACACCATTTAGTTTTTTTTCTCGAGTGGATCATTTTGGGCTGCTCCTAGTAACCACCAGGACTCCGAAAACATGACTGATATGCTCCCTTAAAAATGAGAAAAAAGCCAAATTAAAAGTAAAAAAATAAAATGCTGAAGTGGGTCCTTGTGGGGGTGGAGGAGAAAGGAAAGGGAGCATTAGCAGCATTGTAGCCAAGCGGCTTCTCTGTGCCTGACTGGATAAAAAAAGAGAAATGGTTTATCAGCCACTTCACTACCTTCTGTATCATGAAGCACTTGTTCGGAGAAAAAAAAAATCCCCACTGCCTCCCTGATATGTGCAACCATAAAGCAAACATTTTGGCAGCCAGCCTTTAGCTATAGGATTCAATGCATACATTTTTTTCTGCTTCTTGGCCTTCCCCTGGCCTTATAATTCACCTCTTACATCTAATGATGCCCACTCTTCTATCTGTGTTTTAGGGCATGCAACTTTTTTTAAAATTCTGCATTGAGAGAAGGTTGTGTATAGACCTAGGACCTTCTTTTTTTTTGGTAAGGGAGCAGACCAGGCCCACATTGCAGAGCTCTTTTTATTTGCTGACTGTCTTGGGCATTCTCTAACACCCACCAACTACCTTCCTAAAGTCTATATTTGAAATATTTGGTACCTCCAATATGGGCAGATAGTTCCTTCAGTCCAGGAAGATTCAGTGAACTACCAGGATGCTAGGGAGCAGACCAGGCCCACATTGCAGAGCTCTTTTTATTTGCTGACTGTCTTGGGCATTCTCTAACACCCACCAACTACCTTCCTAAAGTCTATATTTGAAATATTTGGTACCTCCAATATGGGCAGATAGTTCCTTCAGTCCAGGAAGATTCAGTGAACTACCAGGATGCTGACCAGCATCTTTCTAGTTCATTGAGAACCACAAGACGTCACCCGCAAAGGCTGTCAGTACTTGCAGTCTATTAGTTCACAGAACTTTCCAAATTGTGACAGCGGGTGCGGGTAGAAGATCCTGCAGAAGCGGGAACATGTTACATGTTCCACCCTAAGAACAGGGGTAACATGTAACATGTCCTCCAAGGTGAACTTTAGCTCAACACAGTGTGCAACTATGAAAAAAGAAGTAAGCAAACTATGCTATGAAACAGTTTTGCTATTGGCCTAGTTGGACAAAGTTGAGGGCTTTAGATTTGTTTTTGTAAGAATGAACTCTTTAGCTTTTAGATATATTGTGGCTACTATTCCCACTATTCAATTCAGGCCTATTACAGGTGGAAAAAAAAAATCAGCCAAACCAACCCTAAAATACTTTTTTTTCATGCTGTAATGCATTAAATTGGATTGATGCAGGTGCTATGTTTAAGCCAATCAATAATGTAAAAATAAAAAATAAATAGTAAAATATTATAATGCTAGAATACAGTGTCGCAGTTGTTGTTTTTAAGTATGGTACTGTCGCCCTCAAAGTCACACCAAAGGTAGACCCTCCCCCTGCTCCATGGTATTTAAAAAAAAATAGCATTGGTACATTTCTCCTATTGCAGTGTAAATCAAACAATGTTCTTTGTTTGGCAATCTCTTGCCTTTTAGCTTTAAACATTTCCAGAAAAGATTTTTAATTTATCCCCTCATAGACTTAAATAGGGTTGTGATTTCAGTATGCAATTATGGGACTTTACAATGGGTTCGACAAGCACCCCGCTAACTGAACCCAGACACAGTCACTTATCCTTACTGTTTATTTTACCAAATGAGGAGGGAAAATTATTAAATTTCTCAAATACCTCCAACTTGTGTTTCATAGCAAGTAAATGGTTGAATGACTGTATGCAGTAAGACAGGTTTACTAGCATTTGTCTCCCCTGCTCCATCTGCAATTTATGGTGCAATCATGAATGTCAAGGCTCCTCAGGGTCTGTACTCATAAATGAATATTGTTATTTCCTACTGTTAGATGAATTGCTGCTGCTACCTTTAATAGCCATAATATTTATTCCCCAATAGCTGCAATATGTATTTCTGATTACAACAGTTGGTCAGTGGGACTAAAAAACATACCTCTAGGACTGCCAATATGTGATAACTATGTTTTTTCTACTTTCTAACAGCAACACATTGTTTGCAATAGTAACCTTGTCCCATCTGTGCCTAGAGGCTGCTAGGTGGAAGAGCAACAGGACTGAATATTTTAGCAAACATATATTGTATTTGACCTTTGTAGTAAGCTAATTGGCAGCCTTGGTAATACAAAAGTCTACCAGAGGGCATTAGCCCACTTATTTACAATACTTTGCAGCTGGGATATTCTTATATATGTATTAAGAATTTGTATATTTAAGAGAATGATTATTACCAAAATGTCAGTCAAGCCAAACAAAGACAAATAAAAATGGTCATATAACACATTGTGGGCACTGTCCACCATTTCTGTAAGATATAGTGGACCCTCCAACAATACCAATTTACCTGATACAATACCAGTTTAAAACATTACTGCTACTTTACAAGGCATGTAATGGTCTGTACTGGGTTTTTTGTTTGTACCAACCCACCCTGCCCATCACAATTCTGGGCAATCATTGCACTGTGCAGACTCCCCTTAGTCAAACTGTCAGCCCCCTATACTAGATATTATACTTGCGACACATGCAACAACTTTCTGGAACCACAACGTCAATGTGCTGCCTCAAGCAGTATAGGGAAAAGGCAATTGCTTGTATATATACAGCTTACACTGTTTTCTAGTTATTGTTTTTGATTATGTTGCTAGTTTGTGAGCATTATTTGTAATTTTCTGTACTTTCCTTCCCCTTATTATGATGTCATTTCCTTTTCCTTTTATGTGAGCTTCTTCATCTTCCCCTTCAAGACACATGTTGGGGCTAAGAAAGCCAATACTCATTTTGACTACCAAAATGCTTGAATATCACATCTACCACATCTTGTAATGCCTTGACATTCTTCATGCAATAAAGACATTTGTGGATGCCAAGTGTTTGGTGAGTTCAGCTATCTGATAAAGATCTTCCACAGTAATTGTCTCTGCTATATTTAGGCCAGACATAAAGGTCTCAGGAAGTAATAGGTACTTTAACAACAATTGAAGTCTTCAATCAAGCTTAGTGCCACCATCTTGTGAGAGCACATGGTCACACAAGCTTCCTGCATTTCTTCTGGGGTTGTTTAAGACTGTTCCTCTGCATTGAACTGTGTACCCTTCATGTCTAAATCACCGTTCATCTTCTTAAAGAGACGGTACCCATTTTCTGTTAATAGTACAAAATGCTTTTGACAAGGCTCCATACACTTTTCTGTTGCTGAATCTAAGCAAGTATATCATGCTTCTGACCACCCAACTCTACAAAAAGCAGATTCTACAGATATTGCTGAGCAGAGTGTAAAACCCAAGTGCACCATGAAACCATCTCAGAAGTTCTGAGCTCAGAAACTATGAAACTACTGGAGGAGATTTATCCAGAAATCTGTCAGACCTATGGGACAGAACGGCACACCGACTGTTAGTTATTTCACATTCAAAGAATCAAGCAGCAGAACTCTATGGATCGCCTATCTCTTGCAAATGAATGCTATCAGCAGCTGTCTGCAAAATAGACATCCTTCTTAAGAGACACATATAGAGGACTCTTTAGCAGAACTAATTAAAACTAAAGCCTTGAATCAGCGAAGAGATCCAGTAGTGCAAGGCGTTAAGGAAAAGTCAGAACTCCACATTGTCAATATGCAGGAAACCAATGTCATAGTTCCGCTTTAACTAGGCTTACAGTACCATATTCCAAATCCTCTTGCTCCAGGAGATCAGTTATAAGGGGTTGATTTACTAAAGGCGAATAAATAGTGCACTTTGCAAAATGCAGTTGCACTCTGCAAGAGCAGCTGCTCCAAAACTTAGTAAATAAAGGTAAAGGTTCACCTTGCAAAGAATACCCATGCATGTGCAAGGAAAAAAAAACAGCATTTTTTCTTGCACATGTTTGGATGATGGAAGTCAGCAGAGCTTCTGTTCCTTTACTAAGCTCTGAAGCAACTGCTCATGCAGAGTGCAACTGCAATTTGCAAAATGCACAGTCTATTTGCCTTTAGTAAATCAACCCCAGAGTGAGAATCATGTAAATGTAGAAGCAAGTGTGAAACTTCTTTGCCAGAAAAGGCAGAATATGAAGCTCAGATGAAAGCAGAAAGAGCGGAGATGAAGATAAAGGTAAAGGATTTATAAATGAAAGGTGAAGGAGGCAGAGATGAAAGTGAAGGAAGCAGAGATGCAAGCTCAAATGAAGTTTCTCCAAATAGAAAAGGAAGAAGCAGCTGCCCTAGCAAAACTAAAGGTCCTTAAACAAGCAATGAAAGAAAGTAACAATCCTTATTGTTTTATCCCAGCAGAACAAGAAGATCAGTCAATACTACTTGAAACACAATATTTGCAATGATACAGAGCTGTACCTTGCACCTCTCACTAGCAAAACTGTTCTTACTCTCAATGCTCAGACCTCCAAGCTGCAATTGACTGCTCCAATTAAAACCTGCCACACATAGGTATCTACACAACAAAAAACACTACTGAACTACTTAATTTACAAATTCTTAGTGAAAGTGACTTTAGAAATACTGGAGAACTCACATGCCTAATTGATGTCATTAGATTGTAATTGTTATGCACAATGCATTTGATATAAGAGCAGATTGGAGTGTGTTTAATTACAAGATACTGTATAATGTGAATGCTTTTTAAATGAATTTCAAACTTCTTTATGAGCAAGGCTTTATATTTGTGACCAGGATGTTACTACTAGACAATGGTCATAGTAAATCATTGTTATAAACACCGCTCTGTCTGTCTAGCTCCGTACTTCTTGCTTTAGAAAATGATGGGCTGCTTCTGTGAAGTTATACAAGTTGCTATTGACCAGTAACAATAATGCTTCTTGCCTTCAAGAGAAAATGGCTTGATCAGTGATGTGGTTTTACTTTTTTTTTAGTGTCAATGAACACAGAGGGGATGCTGCTTCTACTGCTGCTGATTAGGAAATTTAATAAAACGAATATACTTCGGTAAGAGTGTGTTTATTTTAATTATCTTTTTACATTTTTATCTTTTTATTATTAAGAGGCTGAGGCGTTCTCGGGAGGAGCTAATTGCAATATACTGTATATCTGTTTTACACAAAAGTTGATAAGGCAAACTTGAAAGTAGAAAATAAGTTTTATCATCGTTTTTCTTTTTAACAAAATTAAATTAGGATCTGTTAGTGAGGTCTGCTCAATGTGCTCAGTATGCGATTCATTCAGTCTGAAGAGTGTTTCACGTTGGTCCAATAGGGAGGCATGTTGGACAGTGGGAGGAAACCTGACGAATGGGACGAATGGGTGCATAGGCTTTTGACAGTCCTGGTGATTGGCAGAGGGTAGGTCACCTCAGTGCATTCTGGGATACTGTATAAAAGCCAGGAGCACATGTACTGAGGGGTCTTTGGCTGGAGAAGAGCAGAGTCCCGGAGGGAGGGGGGCGGCTGCCTCCTCCTCTGTAGAGGTGTCATGAGGTCACAGGAGGTCGTCCTGAGGACCAGAGGAGTGGTTGAGAGGAGCTGAACCCTGAGGTCCAGGAAAGCTGACTGAGAGGGTAGACACTGGAGACCATGGGACTACAGCATCATGAGTACAGGGACTCGTGTCAAGAAGCCTGACCTGAGAGGGGCCACCCCTGCTTGTAGGATAGTCAGTTGACGGTTGTGAAGAGAAAGAGGATACTGGGGAGAGTGTCCTGAAAATAATTGTTTGCTTATCGAGTTGTCTTAGGAAAAGAGACTCAATCCAAATTCGTCCAAAGTGGCAGGGTAAATCGACAGCCTGGCTGTATAAGATAAGAGTCCTCAATATTGTCTATAGTTAAATTGGAGTATCCCACTATTTGCTTCTCTAATCACCGTTTTACAATAAACCACAAAACAATTAAACACTCCTGGACTGATTATTGGAATGAGACGAGTGAAGAAATTAAGGACTTGTATCTGTCATGACTATGTGCTGGTAACTCAGGGAGTAGTAGAGTGAACAACTGGCAGTCCTTATGGGGGCAGTGCTACATAATTATATGTTGTTTATTGAAGGGATTATTACTCTTTTGATATTCCTCCTGAAGAAGTGGAATTATCCATGAAACGTGTTAAGGTATTCTGAGTCAAATATATTTGATGTACATCTGGAAATATGTATTTATTTCACAAGCAGGACAGTTTCCTTTTTACTAAAGGAGAATTTGTTATAACCCCTCTATTGAGTTGTTGAAGTATGTTTTATATATAGAGCTTTTTTTATAGGTGTTTGTTACCTTTTTTTGAACAGATTCTTTAGTACTGAATAAATAATTTAATTATTTAAATTTTTTTCCCAATTATGTAGATTATACTTTTAAATTCCCATTTATTCTCAATAGTTTTTGGTTTAACTACTTCAAGTCCAGACTGTTTCACCCCCTTTGAGTTTGAATTCAGTTTCAGTTGAAGTATTAATTTAAGTATTAATTTATACAATTTTTTGAGACAGAGCAAACTTTTTGTGGTGTTTACTTACCACTGAGCTTTTTACTCTTTAACCATATAAAGGAAAAAGACTGAAAAGTAAAAAAAAAGAAACAGTTTTCTTAATTTATGTTATAAAACTTTGCAAAAAAAACAATCTTCATAAATTTAGGCCACAATTTATTTTGCAATTTATTTTTGGTGAAAAGAAAACTTTATATATTTTTTAGTCTGTGTGAAAGTTATACAAACAATGGTATATATAGCTAAACATTGATCAATCCTGAGGTACTGATGGCTTATCTAATTTCTTAAGGCCCTAAAATCCCAGGACAGTACAAATACACCTAACATAACCCCTTTTTGTATTTACTAAGAGAAATGGTGAGTTTTCTGAAGTTGTAAAGGAGGTGCAGGAGCCAGAGGTAGGTAACTGTGTTACACTTAAAAGGAGGGGTAGGGGGAAGAGCATTAGAGAGCCTAGTCCTGAGTTGGTACATCTCAATAAATATGCCAAGTTGCCTGATGTTGAAGATGTTTGCTCAGGAGTGGCATTGCTGGAGCAGACTACCACCCATGGCTGCCAGGGGAATGACTGCACCTTTGAGGATGGGGGCAACATTACAGGTAAAGACAGATATTGGTATTAGGGGACTCAATTATTAGAAAGACAGAAAAGGCAAAATGTCACAAAGCGTGAGATTGCTGAGCAGTACACTGACTGGGTACTCAGGTTCAGCACATTGCAGATCAGATGGACAGATTGTTGGGTGAGGGCTTGAGAGGACCCAGCTCTCCTTGGTACAAGAGTGGTTTGCTGGTGAACACAAGGGGAGACATTGCTAACCTGGAAGGAAAAGAGGTGAAATCCTTGTGGTTAAAGCTCCAGAGGGAAGAAACAAAAGGGAAATTAATAGTGGGGGTATACTATAGACCCCTGAGCCTGCAGGATAAAGAGGAGACCAATCTCCTGTCACAGTTAGAAAGTGCAGTGAGGAAGGGAAATGTGATTATCCTAGGGGGACTTCAAATACCCATATACTGACTGGGCAGATGAAATGGCTCATTGATCTAAAGCATGACAATTTCATGTGTCAGTTGGTGGATGTCCCTACTACAAACAAGGCTCTGCTTGACCTATTAATTACAAACAACATAGAACTGATTGTGAATGTGGAAGTAAGGAATAACTTGGGAAACGGCAATCACAAATTATTTACATTTACCAAAATTCATGAGAGACACAAGGGTATGACAAGAGCAGTACATTTATGGGCCAACCATACTTAATGACAATAAATTGGAAGATATTCTAGAAACATAAAACACGGAGGAAAAGTGGGAGTGCTTTAATAACATATAAATAATGGCATTAGCCAGTGTATTCCAACGGGCAACAAATATATAATGATTCATTTTTTTGCCACAAGTTTTTGGAAAATGGGGAAAAAAATATTTTTTTTTTAACACAAAGTTGTGAAATAATAAGGTATTTATGACACACAGCATAGGCATACCTAGAATTAGACTTCAAAACACATTCTGATACTCCTCTTTAGTACAGCAGTACCACATGTATGAAACTCTTTCACAATGATCCACATTGAGGCCCAAAATCCAAGGAGCACCTTCAGGTTTTAGGGGGCATAAAATACACATCTAATTTCTTGCCTACCTTTCACATTTATAGACAATGTGGCTGGGTGCACTATTAGGGCTCATTCACCTGTGAGGTTGGGCGGGGGGGGGTAAAACCTCATGGTTGAGCTATGGTTCTACACCCCCAACTACTACTCCCTTTAGCTGCTGAGGCAGTAGTCAAGGGTGTACAGTACACATGCTGAGGCTGCAATGCTTTGCTTCACAGCCATGGCAAGAATCATTTCCCCTATTATTTTCAGGATTCATAGTGCCTGCTGGTAGCTACTCATTCAAGTAAATAGGAGTGCTTTGTGGGGTTCAAGGGGTTAGATCAGGCAGTGAGGAGCCAATACAATGTCTACTCACCAGTTCTCTGAAGAGCAATCAGAACCAATTTAGCCAGGTTATAGCCAGTTAATTTCTATGGGCAGTTCACTGACTGGCATAGTACCAACTAACTGGAAAAAAGCCAACGTTGTAGCAAAATTAAAAAAGAGCCAAGATATATATCTGGAAACTACAGGCCAGTCAGTCTAAAATCATTAGTTTGTAAATTATTGGAAGGGAAGATAAGAGACCATATCCAAGAATTTGTTGATAAAACAATATTATTAGTGGTAATCAGCATGGATTTTTCTGAAAGATCGCTTTTGCCAGACCAGTCTGCTGACATTCTATGAGGAAGTGAGCTGTGATCTAGATAAAGGAAGGCCTCTGCATGTGATGTATCTGGTATTTGCAAAATCATTCAATACAGTTTCCCATAAACATTTACTTTACAAATTGAGGTCTGCTGAAATTAATCATAGGGCATGTACCTGGATAGAAAACTGGTTACAGGGGTTTAGAATGGTCAGGAGTGGTAAGTGGGGTCCCCCAAGGATCTGTCCTGGGATCATTCATTAATTAATTAATTCATAAATAATATAGAGGTTGGCATACAAATTCAAATTTCAGTGTTTGCTGACAATACAAAGCTAAGCAGTGCAATAACTTTACAGCAGGAAGTGGAAATCTTACAGGAATACCTCAATAAAATAATGTGATGTGCAACTACATGGCAAATGAGGTTTAATGTTGAAAAAGAAAAAGTAATGCATTTGGGAGCTACAAATATGTTTCAAAGTTACTTGCTAGGGGGAGAACCTTTGGGGGAATACAGGATAGAAAAGATCCTGTAGTGCTAGTAGATCACAGGTTCACAAAACAAGCCAAATATTAGCATGCATAAAAAAGGGGATTTACTCAAGAGATAAAACGATAATTCTGCAACTTTACAAGACTTTGATCTGGCCGCATCTTGAGTATGCTGTCCAGTACTGGTCACCAGTCCTCAGGAAGGATGTGCTGGAACTGAAGTGAGTCCAGAGAAGGGCAACAAGGCTAATAAGAGGACTGGAAGACCTCAGTTACAAAGAACAACTACAAGCATTAAACCTTTTTTCCCTGGGTAAGAAATGCTTGAGACATAGGGACTCTGATATACGGAGAAAAAAAATTTAAATTGCAGAGAGTTTAAAAAGAATGCAGCCATTCATTGATACTGGAGGAGTAGCAGTTGAACCCTTGAACTGTGTAGAGGGTTCTTTAATGTCAGAACGGTAAAGATGTGAGAACTCCCTTCCACGAACGGTGGTGTCAGTGGGGAGTGTCGATAGTATCAAAAGTTTTTTAGATAGGCATTTTAATGAGTGCAATATACAGAGATATGGGAATTATTATTAACAAAAACTCACACCCACACAGGTTGATCTGGATGGAGTGGTGTCTTTATTCAACCTTATTAACTACCGTATTTTCAGGCATATAAGATGACTTTTGAAAGTAAAAAAAAATCCCCCAAAAATGGGGGGGTCGTCTTATCCGCAGAGTATAATATCTTCAAGGTACCTTCAAGAGAAATGTCCAGGAGGTGGGAGAAATGCAGGGACTTTTTCTTCTGTTTCGGGCGCATGTACATTATCAGCGCCGCGTCGCATGTTCAGGAAGTTCTGGGTAGCTGCTCTCTGGCAGCGGAGTGATCTGACTGTCATGCACTCTATTGCTCAGGCGACGGGACTACGTGAGGTGACTGGCAGGGAGCGGGAAATTTAAAACGAATCCCTATGGCGGCGGGTTGCATGGCACTGGCAGTACACAGTAAGGACTAGAATTGCATATTGTAATGTCTTAAGTACTGTAGAATCCTCAAAGTGCCATATGATGTTTAGCATTAGGATTTTCATTCACACAGCACACTAGCTGCTGCATGACTGTCACAGTGTGCTACATGGCTTTTGGGTGCTAACTTTGTTAATTTATGGCTGTACTGAATGATAGACTATAACACAGTTTAGCAATAACAAAGTCAGTACCCAAAAGCCAAGTGGCACACTGTGACAGAGCCATGCAGCACCTAGTGTGCTGTTTGAATTGTTATCTTACTTTCTCACAGTAACTTGGAGATATATGAGAGATCTGAGAAATCTGATGTTTTTCAATGGTGTTGCCTTGCTTCGGAAGGGGGGTAGTCTTATTAGGCGAGTATAGCCCAAAACCTATGTTTTAACTTGAAAATTAGGGGGGTCGTCTTATACGCCCAGTCATCTTATACGCCAGAAAATACGGTATGTAATTATGTAACTATGAACACGGGTTGCTCTCCAGAGGGCACTGCACATATGTACAAGGTCTTATGGTGACACTGTGACTGGTGTGGTGGTGACTGGAGACACTGTGACTGGCTGCACTATTAGGCTCATTCACACGTGAGGTTGAAGGTGGTGGGGGGGCGGCAAAACCTCACGGTTAAGCCATGGTTTTAACCCCCCTAACTGCTACCCCTTTTAGCTGCAGAAGCAGTGGCTTTGCTTCACAGCCATTACTAGAATTGTACCCCTATTGTTTTCGGCAAGCATAGTGCCTGATGATAGCAACCCCTTCATGTGTATAGGGGAGCTTGTGTGGGATCCAAGGAGTTAAATCAGGCAGTAAGGAGCCAATACAACACCTCCTCAACAGCTGTCAAATGCTCTCTGAGGAGCAATCTGAACACTGAATGCTCTCCAGAGAGCCTTATGGTGACACTGGGACTAGTGTAGTGGTGACTGGGGAAACTGACTGGCTGTTCATTCACATGTAAGGTTGGGGCCAGTAAAACCTTGTAGTTGAGCAGCAGTTTTACTGCCCCCCAACCGATCTCCTCTTTAGCTGCAGAGGCAGTGGCAAGGGTGTACACATGCTATGGCTGCAATGCTTTGCTTTGTAGCTGTGGCAGAAATGATATCCCCTGCAGCTTTCAGCAGGGATAGCACCCACTGTTCATGACTCATTCAAGTGAATAGGGTCACTTGTGAAGGGTCCAAGGGTTTAAAGCAGGTAGTGAGAAAGCTATACAATGCCTTCATACCACTTGTCAAATGTTTGTGTTCGAATCACCCTTCAGAGAGCAATGGCTTGCTTCTCTGATAACATTGTATGTCAGTGTAGGCAGCCATTGAGGTTGATTTACTAAAAGGTAAGGAAGTCCTCCTCTTCCTCAAACTGCTCTACCTTGAGTGCCCTGTTCATAATGCCACGCAGAGTCTGCTCCAGCAGGAACACTACGGGGATCGTGTTACTCCTCAAATGGTGACAGTACAGTGCATGCATCCTTTATTAGCAGCCATGGGCCCTGAGCCTGTCCTTGTGCCAAACTCACATAGGTACTCGTTGACAGCCCTCTGCTGCATGTGCAGCTGCTGCAGCATTGCCAAAGTTGAGTTCAACTGGCTTTGTTTGACCACTTTAAATGGCTACAGACTCTTCTGGCCTGCTTTAGCAGATCTTCCAACCATTGGTACCTTTTTAGGAAACACTGAACCACTAAATTGAGGACATTGGCCAGGCATTGCACATGTGTCAACTTTCCTTGTCTAAGGGCGGACAGGAGGTTTTTTCCATTATCGCACAGCACCATTCTTGGCTCAACTGGTATTGCATGATCCACCTCTGGGTCTACCCCTGCAGAGCTGAAAGAATCTCTGCTCCAGTGTGGCTCCTGTCCTCTAGACAGACCAGCTGAAGCACTGCATGACATCTTTTAGCTTGACTTATTGATAGCCCCTTGAATCCTTAAGGGGTACTGGAATTTTATAGGGCAATTCGGTAAAGAAGGGCATGGAGGAGGAGGGGGTGGGGCTGACGAATTTCGTTTCATCATCACCACCACCTGTATGGAGAAGTGGTGGCATCATCCCTGACCATGCTTGCTGGACCATGTGTCAGCAGTAATGTGGACCTTGTGGCTTACTGCCTTGCACAACAATGCCACAACATTGCCTTTCATGTGATGGTACAGAGCTGGAATGGCCTTAGGTGAAAATAACGACTGGGTACCTGCCATTGTGGTATAGCATATTCTGCAAATTCATTGAAAGGGGAAGAATTTATCAGAGGGAAAGACAAGAGTTGTAAAGCCAGCAGCTTTGACAAGCTGGAATTTAGGCTGGCATGTGAGTGGCAGTGACTGTATTTTTTTCACTGCAGCAGCTGGGACAGAGAAATTTGCCTGCTATACTCTACAGCTGGTGGGGTGCTGCTTGCAGATGTGCTGCCTGTGACACCCATCACTATACCATCATCCCTGTCAGTGGAGGCTGAGATATAGCGGGGAAGACCTAAAGGGGGGGGGGGGGTGAGGAGGAGCAGAATTGTGTCCCTTTTGTGTGGTTTCAGGTGCTGTTGCCACCAGGCTGATTGGTGGGAGCCTAAATGCCTTGTTAAGCATGTGGTACCCAAATGGCTGGTGTTTTTGCCATGCTTGATCTGAGGCAAAGTTTACAAATTGCAACAGTGCGATTGGCTGCAATTGTGCTAAAAAAAGGCCCAGACAACTGAGCTGTGGGAAGAGGGCTGCGAGATAAGAGCTCCACAATGTAATGGAATA
Organism: Pelophylax lessonae; assembly: GCF_965119305.1. Lineage (NCBI taxonomy): Eukaryota > Metazoa > Chordata > Amphibia > Anura > Ranidae > Pelophylax > Pelophylax lessonae. Next base: position 707,701,305 of record NC_138768.1, read on the forward strand.
GGGCGGCTGCTTTCTACTCTTCCATGATGGCTGCCTCGTTGGGGGTCGTGCCTCCCCCTTACTTTCCTTCTCTGCTCTATCTGGCGCCCAAGTCACATCAGTTACCTCATCATCATCATCATCCTCTCCTTACCTCATCATCACTGGAGCCAACTTGGCAGTAGGCTGTGGCTGGGGGAACATAACTGCCAATTTGTTTTTTTACCAGTGTTCTCCTTTCTTTGTAGGCTCATGTTCCTACCTTCCTCAACCTCAGAACCAACATCAGAATCAAGTAATGCCTGTGCATCGTCAAGGAGCCATTGGCTGAAAGTGTGTTTAAATAACTCGACTGACTCCTCCATGTATGATGCTGGGGCTATGGGAAGATTAGCTGTGGATAAGGAGGCAGAATAAGCCACTCTGACAGCTGCAGTAGACATGCATTAGTGCATTAGTCTCTGCTTTGGTGACAGAGGATAAGGATGGTTTAGTAAGCCAGTCCACCACTTCCTCTGCATGCTGTGGCTGGATAGCATGGGCAACATCACTTAACAGAAGAAATTGTGCCCTGCCTGAGGACAGACCACATCCACCTTTGCCTGTAGACACAGACGCTGCTATACCCCTCACAGTGCCATGGGAGCAATTGTCTCTCCTTGTTGGCCTCCCAAACATGATGGTGGGGGCTTATTACCAAAATGTATTAGCGATGGGGAAATCTGTACTTGGATGCAATTAAGTCAATGTAAAGTGGTGTTTGGTGCACTTTAACTTGAGTACTCACTACACAGGCACACTGCACTGACACACTACAATATACTGCAGCAAAACTGCACTGACACACTTCAATATTTTGCAGTAAAAGTGCACTGACCCACTTCAATATACTGCAGTAAAAGTGCACTAATGCAATTCAATATACTGCAGTTAAAGTGCACTAACGCACTTCAATATACTGCAGTTAATGTGCCCTGATGCACTACAATATACTGCAGTAAAACTGCCCTGTCCAGTTACACTGACACACTTCAATATACTGCAGTAAAACTGTCCTGACACACAACTGATACCACAGTAAAAAATGAATGGTCAGCCTACACTCACACTACAGTGATACTTTACTCTCATAAAATAAACACAATAGCACACTATAGCACACTAACTCGCTAGTAGCAATGAACAGAGCCCTGTTCTAGCTATCTCTTCTCCAATATCACACTGCAAATGGCTACTCTGGGAAGGAACCTTATATAGTGTGGGGTAGGACTATGAGCAATGAGTCATAATGGAAGAGAGACATCATGACTGTGTCCAATCATGGCTCTGATAGTGCTATGTGCCCTGATTGGGCAAAGCCTTCATTGCTTCAGCCAATCAGGGCTCCCAATGTACTGTGTGGCATGTAGCGCATTGTGGGGCTTTCGGTGGGCCGAACAAACGGTCGAACGCCTCAACAGTTCGGGTTTTCGCTGAATAGGCGAACAACCAATGTTTGGGCTGAACCTATGCTCACCTCAAACTGTTTGCCCAACACTAATCAACCACATTGTCTCTGATCACTGCCATAGTAGTACAATATGACCATTTTAGCACTGCACTTACTCTGGTGACTATACTTGCATTCAGCATTCGACTCTGTGAACACATCACTAAACACATAAGCAATTAAAAAAAGACTTAAAATCAATTGTGAATACCTTTGCAGTTCTTTGTACCAGAAACATATTTACAGTAGAGGCATTTGTTTTCAAACTATCACTTTCAAACTTGAATATCTATATAGAAAATGGAAACACTAAGACAATACCACTTAAATAAAGCTTTGTTTGACCTCCCCCAAAAATGTCTATCTTCTGAATAATAAGTAATAATAACATTATTGCTCAATTATTACCAGATCCATAGCTGAAATGTGAAAATGGCTCTGGAGCTTAACTGGTTAAATATTGGTTTAAAAATTGAAGGAAGGGATAGTAATATTGTGATTAGAATGTGCTCACATGTTTTGTTTACTTCATATATAGAATTTGTTCTTTTTGTAGCCTGTATAGTGTGCTCTGTATTGCAGTTGTATTGATTTTCCTGGTTGGCAGAAAAGGTCAGTTATTTGCCATCTCAGAATGTGTTCATTCTCCAGAGAGTATATACATCATGGATTTTTGAGTTCATTTGAAACTGTATATTTCTTGGCCAATCAATTTTATGCAGTGTCATAACCCAATAATATATAACACAGAATCTGGTAAACACTTTGCTATCTTCTTCTTTCTTCTTGCTAAACTGAGGGAGTGTAATGTAAACATTGCAGGTAATCTCCACTAAGCACTTATGATCAAATTCAACCTTCAGACAAGTATTAAAAAAAAACTTTAATACAACTATCCATTCATTAAAAAACATTATCTCTCAAGTCTGGTCTCCCCAGTCCCCATCCCAACCTTCCTCATTGAAGTACTTGAGTCTAAGGGGGACCGTGTAAACTAAAATTGGTATTTTATTGTTTATTTGTTAAGTTGTAGACATGTGTTAGACACCCAGTCAAGTATTCAAGTATTTACTGTTGTTGTGTCCTTACTAGGGAGGTTCACCTATTAGTCCTTTTGACCAATGCAATGAAAAATAAAGGCAAAAGAAAATCCAACATTTTGAGTTTTCACCAGAACAGGAACTGGAGGGACATCTTTTATGGGGACTCTTGTTCTGTCTAAGAGAGGGTTTTTCTTCCTTAGAGAGATTTCCTTTTACTTCTGGCTGTGTCTAGAGGTCAAGTAGAGACGTAAAATCACCCTAATATGACAGGATTTTTTTTTTATCCATTCCCTACTCTATTCAAAATAACCAAAAATAAGGTTTGGGCTTTACCTATACTTTAAATAAATTTAAAATACAGTTAGTTCGAAAAATCTGTGTCTATTCTCTTCCAACCCGGCACAGGATGCGGGTAGGGTTAAATACATATTTGATAGGTTCAAATTGTGCTCTGGACTCCGCATAAATTATGCCAAGAGCGAGATCTTATCCCTGAAATACACGCAGTCACCTCCATGGTCACAGTCCTCCCCTTTTCCGCTAGCAAAATCCCACATTAAATACCTGGGGATCCACATTGGCAGGACACCGTTGGCCCTATACAACCTGAATTATACCCCACTTCTCCAGAAAATCACCAAAGAACTATCCGGGTGGTCCAAGCTTCCCATATCCCTCATTGGGAGATGTCACCTATATAAAATGGTCTCCTTCCCCAAATTGCTATATGTGATACAGACCCTGCCCCTTCTGATTAAACAGAAAGATCTGATGGCCTTTCACAAATCTCTTACTGCCTTTCTATGGTCCTCTAAGAAGCCCCGCATTGCCATGCACAAATTATACCCCCCGAGAACCAGAGGCAGCATGAACCTCCCCGACATCAGGTTATATAATTTATGTAGTCTCGTTAGGGTAGGGCTAGACTGGATCCATGGCACCTCCACTGTCTCCAACTTTTTGCTGGAATCACAAATTGCACATTCATTCAGTCTTAGTGCTATCTTACATTGCAAGCTGGGTGACTTACCTGTGCATCTAAGACAACATGTCCTACTCAGAGACACTGGGGCTGCGTGGAGGGAAATACGTAAGAAACTTGGTTGCCTTAAATATTTATCTAGATGTCTGCCTATTGGAGGCCATCCTGCTCTCTTTCACCTCAACCTGGAACGGATCTACTCTACCTGGGCAAACCGTGGTCTGAAATTCCTCTACCAACTCTACGACCCTGTTTCTGGATCTCCTCTTTCCTTCTCTACCCTCCAATCTTCTTTTGGAATACCTGCTATTCAATACCTCTACGTGCACCAGCTACATAGCTTTGTCAACTCTCTTTTCTCTACACCGTCTGGACGCTTTACCCTTGACCCTCTGGACCTGGAACCCCCCTTGAAGTTATCACAGATATACCGACCACTTCAGCTTGCATTGGAAGCCAAGGCCAAAGACTACCTCTCTTCCTCTTGGGATAATGCCTTATCGCTCACGGCCACAAAACCTCTCCTGCTAGCTGGTTTTAACACCACATGCACCTACATCTGCAATGGCTTTTGGAGAGAGCAGCAACTCAAAATATTACACCATGCCTATTCTCCCTTCTCCTCCTCCCGATTTGACTCCCCTTACCAAGCATGTTCCTGGTGTTTGTCCTCTCGTCCCACGCTGCTACACAAGCTATGGTCGTGCCCTCACATCTCTAAGTTTTGGGACCAAGTAGAACTCATGACCCTAAGGGTCACATCCCTCTGACCTTCCAGAGACCCTCTCCCCCTTTTATTTGGATACTTGGATGGGACACCCAAGACCGTTACAGGGATGAGCTCTCGACAAAAGGCAACCATTATCTGTAAACACAAACCCTGGCTAGCCACTTGCTACATGGTCTCCAGGAGGGTCATACTCCGCCATTGGGTGTCTCCCACGCCTCCCCGAGTGGGAGAAGTCAGGTCGGACCTTACTGCTCTCCTTCAAAGGGAATACTTGGACTTGGCCCTAAACAAAACCGCCCCTGGTCAGTTTTGGAGAAAATGGTCTGCTTACATGGAACTACACCCTACACATCTCCCACGCAGCCCGAATGGAACTTCCCCTGATGCCACAGCTGGGAGGCCATTCGACCCCCCCCCACATTCCACTCACCTCTACTTAACCCCTCAACAACGCTCCAGTCTTGTCCAGATATTAGGGTTACTACTCTGCTTGCATCCGATGTCTATAATTTAGATGTATGTCTATAATTTAGATGTATGCTTAATGTTTTAGCTTATCAATAGGCTGCTCCTTTTCTCAGTCTCTGCTCACTCGGCCCTCCCAACCCCTCTCCCTTTCTACCTCCCTACTCCTCCCCCCCCCCTCTCCCCCCCCCCTACTTTTACTTTTACCTGCTCTTTTGCTCCCAATATTCCAAATCAAATCCCACTCCCCACATCGTGGGGGGGCACAACACTTCGGACGAACTGAAACCAGAAGGAGATGCCCTAGTGCATCCTTATGATTATCCTCCCCCCCTCCCCCCCCCCCATGACCCACTCTCCACTGTTATTACATACTTAGTTCATAATGCTTTACGGAACGTCAGGGACACCTGATGGTTTGTTACGATTTGTTTGAATCTTTGAGTTTCTGTAAATGCATGATGTTCTGTGCATAGTTGTTAACTTTTGAAATACAAATAAACATTTTCTTAAAAAAAAAAAAAAAAAATCTGTGTATGTTGTAAATTGTCTTGGAGACAGAGCTTCAGCCACCTTGACCAACCTGAACAGATCAGGGTTCTTTTGTTTAATAGTACTGTTAATTTAGCTCTGTGAACACACTTTCAGGAGGGGAGGTCATGGGTATGACTCTATCAATGTATTGCTGCTTATTTACTGTCCAATCAGCAGGATGGGGGGGGGGGGGTCTCTGCTAAAAAAGCTCAGCTTCAATAGCATTTTTCCAGTATTTCTGCTCCAGGTGAATGTGTACCATTACCTTAATTCCATTGGTAGAAAATTATAAGTAATTATAGGGACTTCAATTCAAGGTTTTGGGCATTCTACAACACTGCAAACTGTTCTGCAACAGATTTTTCTTTTTAACCACTTTACCACCGGAGGATTTTGCTGTCTTACGTCCAGGCCACTTTTTGCGATTCGGCACTGTGCGACTTTAACTGACAATTGCGCGATCGTGCGATGCCGTACCCAAACAAAATTGACGTCCTTTTTTTCCTACAAACAGAGCTTTATTTTGGTGGTATTTGATCACCTGTGCGATTTTTACTTTTTGCACTATAAACAAAAAAGAGCGTAAATTTTGAAAAAATAACAATATTTTTCACATTTTTTTATATGAAATTACCCCCCAAAAAAATGTAAAAATCTAATTTTTTTACAATTTTTTGGCCAATTTGTTTTCTGCTACATATGTTTGGTAAAAAAAAAATCACAATAAGAGTATTTTGATTGGTTTGCGCAAAAGTTATTGCGTTTACTAACTAAGGTAAAGATTTCTGTCATTTTTGGTGGGTTTTTTAACGAGTAATGGCGGCGATCTGCGATTTTTTTTGCGGGACTGCGACATTGCGGCGGACAGATCGGACCCTTGACTGACATTTTTGACACTTTTGGGGGTACCAGTGACATTTCTACAGTAATCAGTGCTATAAATATGCACTGTTACTGTAAAAATGTCACTGACAGGGAAGGGGTTAATTTTATTGGAGCGGGAGGGGTTAATGTATGCCTGGTGCTTACTAACGTGTGTGGGGGGAGGTGACTGAGTGACACAGGGACAGATCGCAGGTTCAGCTATGCTGAACCCTGCAATCTGTCACTGTTTGTCACTTAGGAGATCCGCCCGCTTTGTTTACACAAGCGGGCGGATCTCCAAACTTGATTCCTCGACGATCGGGGAAGAACGGCGGTGATCACCGCCGCTCCTCCCCTGGCCCGACTCCCGCTGTGACTGAAAACAGCGGGAGCAAGTGGTTAAAGGGTTAGTTCACTTTTGCCAAAAACTGTCTATGCAGGTAAGGGACATCTCCAGATAAAAATAAACTGTGTAGCTTTGACTAAAGTTGATAATGCCCTTGTAGGCAGGTGCAGTTCATGCTCCCCACTGCAGGTACCGCTTAACCAAAGCAGCGATGCAGAAGGGGAAGAATGTTGTAGGGAACTTGGTTCCTCTATGATTTCCAGTGGTCACAGGGAGACAGCCATCGATTTAAAGCTGTCACCCCCTGTGAATCCAGCAGCTATCTTGGGTCAGGCAGAGTCTATTTATGACTGACTTTTGCATTTGGCAAACTTTGTGAGCGACTAATGTAGGGACAGGATCCCCACTGGCAGGGACAGTGCTTAGAGGGAGGGAAAGAACACTTCTGGTGGACTTATTGTTCTATTGTGTGCCTGTTTTTTTATCCACTTTTGTGAGTATGATGTGCATACGATTTTAATAAATAAATTGATTCAAAGGTAATGCGCTAGGCTGGTGCGCCCTCTGTATTCTTTCTTTTCACAATATGTGCTAATGCCTGACCAACAGGGAAAATTGCGGTGACATGCGCAAACGGTGTGAGGTCATCTATATACCCAGTGGGGCGGCTCCAACTCTGCCTACCGCCCGCCATGCGCCACATATCTAATTAATGAAACATGCTCCACCAATGTGAATAAATTTTAATAAAGTGTCCATAAATCCAAATGTCCAACAAAATGTGAATCGTTGTGTATTTTCTTTCAAATAGGGAACAAATACACAATCCATGTGCATGCAAATCTTCTAACTATCACCTCTAGTGCAGTGACTTCCTCTCCTATAGGACACACCACTCACTGAATAAATTTGCCTCTCACTCTCATGATTGGCAAAAAACACTTTAAACTTTTAATCCTCGAAATGGATGAATCCTGCAACCTCCCAGACAGCTTCCATCATTACTGGTTTGCTGCTAACCAGACTCTGCACTTTACACAGTAGATTAGTTAAGTCACATATGAAGATATAAACTATATGGCACTCAAGATCATCCCAACCTGCTTTAAGAATCTTTATAAAAGCTTCATAAAAGAGGAGGCCTAGGCACTTGGTTGGGGATAGGCAATCACATAATTCAAAGCAAGGGAATCTTGTGAATATACTTAATTCTTTCTCTGGTAGGCAGAAGCAAAGTGCATCTCTTGAACAATAGCCACCAGTCTGTTGGTCATACACTGGAATTTAGAATTCCTACTGAGTTTGGCATTAATAACAAGCTGCACGATCTCAGCAAAACCAGAGTCTCAGTCTCCAGAGAGTTTACCCTTATTCACAGCTGTGAACCACTCCACTCTGCCTCAAAGACCAGTTCTTAAAGAGGCAGTGCAGTACCTAAAGAAGGGCCCCACTGAAAGCCAGCCAGTATGTGCTCCTAGGTACTTCTACCACCTGCAGAGGTACCCCCAACTCTAGAAATGCATGCACCCACCTACTGCTAGGTTACTATGCACAATGTGTACATCAGGACCCTTTTTGTTATTCTTCTGAACTAGTCGAGCATGATTTGAGTTGTTTAGAGACTCTAATTGTTAGGAGACTCTAGTTAACTGGTAGTAGTTTAATTTATTCTTGCTATAACATTTCATTGCCAGCTAGTGGGTAATAAACCATTTTATCCTTAATAGTGTCCATAGGTCTGTGTAATCATACGTTTATTGATTTACTCTCTGTTTGTTTGCATTGTCTTAATAATTTTAATTAATTATCTTCAAGCTGTTTGTGGCCTTATTCTTGTGCCATCTTAACCCCCTTTCACACGAATATGGCTTTGAAATCGCTCTACATCAGCACGATTTCAATGCCACTGGTTAGTGTGACTTCATGTGCCGCTTACCAACATCTGTGTGATTTCATCCACAGTGTCAATGCAAGTCTCACATGAAATCATCAAAAATAGTGCCGGAAACCTTTTCAAATTAGAGTAACACCGATTTCAATGGTTCCATAGGCACAAATAGGGTGCGACTTTTCATGAGATTTTGAACTGTCAAATCACATAACAAGTCACACCTGTGTGAACAGGGACTTAGAGTGGTAGCCTACTAACCCTTAAGTTCACAGGTGTACACAGCTTAAATGTATGAGAAAGTATGTTAATGGGAACTGAGCAGTTAAGATAGTCCTGGCAGAACATCATCAATGGCTCCACCCTAGACTTGGTTGGACAGGCTTTGTACTATGCTAGCATAAATAAATATTGAGAACTAGGCAGCTTTAAATACTTATAATTCCATGTACAAATGCTGTGCAGTCTTTAAAGCTGGCCACATTAAAATACTAAAATCTGGTTTAATATCTGTGGTACAGGTCCACATAAAAAAAAAAAATAGAATTTCTTCACATAATTGGATGTTTGAAGAAAACACAGGTTCACTTACTTACCTTTACCTCTCCTGACACTAACATAAATCTATCTCTAAGTGTTTTGTTTGTGTTAAAGAAGTCTTTGAAAAATATAATTCTTTTTTTTCCCTTACAGCAACAGTTTTTGGCCAGAAAAATGTCCAAGTTTTTTTTTATTTATATATTTATTTTCTCAGAGGTCAATCTTATTAGCTCTGTGTTGACTGGATCAATGTGATGTTCAAATAAATATAAACTATTTTCCCTGCATTACATCACAAAGCCTCAGGCAGACCTGTTTCCTGCGTGCTATCAATCATGAAGCCATTTACATCGTTACTAAAGGCAGTGCTCTGAACTGAGAAAATCTATTTTAGTGGTTGTCATAATTTTTCCTCTTACCAACTCCATGTCTGATATTTTTTTATGTTTATCTGGTAAATTTAGACTGTACTCAGGAGACTTCTGTATTTACACAAGATATAAAATGTATGTTTCTGTATTAGTCAAAATGTGCATTCATTGTAGATGGCTAAATCTTTGCATGTCAGAAACAGTTATGCAGAAATGTGACAACTAAATTTCTTTCAACCTCCCTGGCTTAGCTACTGTCTCCTCAAAACTCTTGCAGATGGTTTGCTAACACTAGAGATGGGCCGAACAACCCCCTGTTCAGTTCGCGCCAGCACTCTCGAACATTGCGAAAGTTCGGAGCCACGTAACAAACCCATTTGAAGTCAATGGAAGGAGGGCTTAGATGCAAATTATTGAGCATAAAAAGGGTATGGGAATCCGGGTACTGCCCTGATTATCAATGAAAAAAAAAAAATGTAAAAAACATAATTTTTAAATGAGCAGTAATTTACTGCTGCTAGAGTGAAACAATAAAAATAAATATAGTGCCTTGGGGGTCCCCTTAGAGCCGGTTCACACTACCACGACCAGAAAGTCGCCCCGTGACTTGAAGAGACTTGTTTAGAGACTTAGAAGAGACTTGGAAGAGACTTGGAAGAGACTTGGAAGAGACTTGTGCACTACTTTGAAGAGACTGGCGACTTTGTCTGTGTCTGGAATGCCTGGCTAATCTCTTTCTTCTTCCTGGAAAGTCTGATAACAAGTCGTGTCAATTAAGATAAGGAGGCGACTCCCATTGAAGTATATGGGACAGTCGGATCACAGGTCGCCTCAAAGTAGTACAGGACCCTTTTCTGAAGTCGGAGCAACTTCAGTATTGCCAATTAAGACGACACTGATTGATTAACATTGCTTTTGTTATGTCAAGCGACCTGGGGCTACACAAGTTGTCTCACAAGTCGTGCTAGTGTGAATGGGCTCTTAGTCTGCCTGGGCGAGTTCTGGCCAGTGGTTTATTCTCATGACCCAGTAACCCAGTGTCTCATCAACTGGAAAGCTCTCCATGTCTGTTTTTGCCCCTAGATAATCTCCCACCATATGATGCAGACGATGCTGGAGGGATGCGGAAGCTGACAGCCCTGGGCTGAGGACTAAAATTTTTTTATATTGCATCACTAAAGCGGGCCCTTTCTCCACTGCTCCTCTCTTGACCAACAGAAGCCTCAAAACTAGCCTTTCCAGGTGACTGTAACCTAGCAGAGTCTGGAAAGGCATTACATAAATACCTCTTTAAGGTGTTCTCATGATAGTTCATCCTCTGCTCCCTCTGTGTGATCTCGGTTTTTTTTTTCGCAGGCTTTGATGAATGAGGGAGCCCATGCACTGCAATTTTGTGGGGGCATGAGAAGCAGAGTCCTCAGGGTCACTGAGGATTACAGTGTTTGGGACTGCCTCCTCCTAGCCATGTACTACTTCCAAGGGTTCTAGAGATGGAAATCCAGCTCTTAAGGTTTGACGTATGTCGTTGTGCTATAGTAACATAGGTACTCATTGATGGCCCTCTGTTACATGTGCAGCAACTGCAGCATTGCCAAAGTTGAGTTCCACTTGATAGGCATGCCACAAATAAGGCGGTTTATGGTCAGGTGGGATTCCCACTGAATTTCCACTGTATGACTGCCTGAAATGACTACAGACTCTTCTGTCCTGCTTTATCAGATCTTCGAACACTGGGTACCTGTTTAAGAAATGCTGCACCACCAAATTGAGGACATGTGTCAGGCATGGCACATGTGTCAACTTTCTCTGTCTAAGGGCAGACAGGAGCTTAGTGCCATTATTGCACACCACCATTTCTGACTCCAGCTGCTGTTGCATGAACCACCTCTGGGCCTGCCCCTGCAGAACTAAAAGAAACTTTGCTCAGGTGTGGCTCCTGTCCCTGAGACAAACCAGCGGAAGCACTGCATGGCATCTTTTAGTCTGATTCATTGAATAGCTCCTTGAATGCTTAGGGGGTACTGGTGGTTCAGAGTTACCCAGTGTGCTATGAATGAAATATATCATCCCTGACCATGCTTGCTAGACCACGTGTCAGCAGGAAAATGGACATTGTGGCTGACTGCTTTGCCCAATGACGCCACAACATCGCCTTCCACGTGATGGTACAGAGTTGGAATGGCCTTATGTGAAAAGAAATAGTGACTGGGAACCTGCAATTGTAGTACAGCTCATTCTGCAAATTCATGGAAGGGGCAGAATCCACCAGACGGAAAAAACAGGAGTTGTAAAGCCAGCAGCTTTGACAAGCTTGAATTTAGACGCTGGGCATGTGGGTGGCAGTGACTCTATTTTTGTTTCACTGCAACAGCTGGGGCAGAGAAATTTACCTGCTATACTTTACATCTGGTGGGGTGCTGCTGGCAGACGTGCTACAAGGACCTGTTACACCCTTCACTATACCATCATCCCTGTCAGTTGAGGCTGCTAAGAGGTCATGAGATATAGCGGGGGTAGATCTGAAAGGTGAGGAGGAGGGAGGAGGAGCAGAATTGTGTTCCTTTTGCCAATAGGCTGAGTGGTGGGAGACTTAATGCCTTGTCAAGCATGTGGTACCAAAATGGCTGGTGTTTTTGTCAAGCTTGATCTGCTTGAGGCAAAGTTTTCAAATTGCAACAGTGCGATTGGCTGCACATGTACTGAAAAAAAGCCCAGACAGCTGAGCTAAGGGAAATGGGATGGGAGATAACAGCTCTACAATGTGATGGAATAGGGTGGCTGCTTTCTACTCTTCCATGATGGCTGCCTCGTTGGGGTTGTGCCTCACCCTCACTTTCCTCCTCTGCTCTATCTCGCACCCAAGCCGTGTCAGTGACCTCATCATCATCATCATCCCCTCCATCCTTATCACTGGTGCCAACTTGGCAATATGCTGCGGCCAGGGGGACATGACTGCCATTTTGTTGTTTACCAGTGTTCTCCCCTCTCTGTAGGCCCATGTTTCTACCTTCCTCAACTTCAGAGCCAGAACCAACATCAGAATCAAGTAATGGCTGTGCATCACCAAAGCGCAAGTGGCTAATTCTGTGTTAAAATAACTCAGCTTACGCCTCCATGCATGATGCTGGGGCTAGGGCAAGAGAAATGGGGACAAAGCGGCAAATTAAGCTGATCTGGCAGCTGTGGTGGACTGTGCACCAGTCTATGCTTGGGTGATAGAGGATGAGGAGGATGGGGATGGTTTAGTAAGCCAGGTCACCAACACCTCTGCATGCTGTGCCTGGATAGCAAGATAGCAAGATAGCAACATCACTACACAGAGGAAATGGTGCCCTGCCTGAGGATAGACCACATTTACCTTTTCCTGTGGACACAGATGCTGCTGGCCCCCTCACAGTGCCATGGGAACATCTGCCTCTCTTTGCTGTCCTCCCAGACATGAAGGGGGGACTTATTATGGAAATGTAATAGAGAAGGGGAAATGTGTACTTGGATGCACTTTAACTTGAGTACTCACTACACTCACACTCCACTGACACATTTCACTATACTGCCATAAAAGTGCACTAGCGCACTTCAATATACTGCCGTAAAAGTGCACTAGTGCAATTTAATATACTGCAGTACAAGTGCACTAACGCAATTCAAAATACTTCCGTAAAAGTGCACTAACGCACTTTAATATGCTGCAGTAAAAGTTCACTAATGCAATTTAATATACTGCAGTAAATGTGCACTAACGCAGTTAAATATACAGCAGTAAATGTGCACTAACGCACTTCAATATACAGCAGTAAATGTACACTAATTCACCTCAATACACTGAAGTAAACGTACACAAATGCAACTCAATATACTGCAGTAAATGTGCACTAACGCAGTTCAATATACTGCAGTAAACGGGACTAACATACTACAATATACTGCCGTAAAAGTACACTAAGGCACATCAATATACTGCAGTAAAAGGGTACTAACACAATTCTATATACTGCAGTAAAACTGCACTAGCGCACTTCAATATACTGTCATAAAAGTGCACGGATGCAATTCAGTATACTGCCGTAAAAGTGCACTAGCACACTTTAATATACTGCTGTAAAAGTGCACTAACACAATTCAGTTTACTGCAGTAAAACTGCACTAGCATACTTCAATATACAGTACTGACTTAAGTACTCACTACACAGACACACTCCGTTGATACAATACAATATACTGCAGTAAAACTGCACTGATGCACTTCAATATACTGCAGTACAAGTTCACTAATGCAATTAAATATGCTGTCATGAAAGTGTACTAGCACACTCTAATATGCTGCCGTAAAAATGCACTAACACAATTCAATTTACTGCAGTAAAACTGCACTAGCGTACTTCAATATACTGCAGTAAAACTGCACTGACGCACTTCAATATAATGCCATAAAAGTGCACTAACGCAATTCAATATACTTCAGTACAAGTGCACTAATGCAGCTCAATATTCTGCCGTAAAAGTGAACTAACGCACTTCAATATACAGTAGTAAAACTTCACTAGCACACTTTAATATACTGCCGTAAAAGTGCACTAAGGCTTTTTAATATACTGCAGTAAAAGTGCACTAATGCAATTCAATATACTGACTTGAGTACTCACTACACAAACACACTCCACTGGTCGACTTCAATATACTGCAGTAAAACTGCACTGACGCACTTCAATATACTGCTGTAAAAGGGCACTAACGCACTTCAATATACTGACTTGAGTACTCGCTACACAGACACACGCCACTGACACACTACGATATACTGCAATGATGCACTTCAATATACTGCCATAAATGTGCACTAATGTAATTCAATATACTGCAGGAAAAGTGCACTAACGCACTTAAATATATAGAAGTAAACGTGCACTAACGCACCTTAGTATACTGCAGTAAAACTTTACTAACACACTTTAATATACTGCCATAAAAGTGCACTAAGGCACTTCATAATACTGCAGTAAAAGTGCACTAAGGCTCTTCAATATTCTGCAGTAAAAGTGCAATAACGCAATTCAATATACTGGCTTGAGTACTCACTACACAAACATACTCCACCGACACACTACGATATACTGCTCTGATGCACTTCAATATACTGCCATAAATGTGCACTAACGTAATTCAATATACTGCAGGAAAAGTGCACTTCAATGTACAGCAGTAAAGGTGCCTTAATGCACCTCAATATACTGCAGTAAACATGCACTAATGCAATTTATTATACTGCAGTAAATGTACTCTAACTCAATTCAATATACTGCAGTGGACGTACACTAATGCACCTCAATATACTGCAATAAACGTGAACTAACACAGTTCAATATACTGCAGTAAACATGCACTATTGCTTGTCAATATACTGCAGTAAATGTGTTCTAACGCACCTTAATATACTGCAGTAAACCTGCCCTAAAATACTAAACTAACACTAAAGTAAAAATGAACAGTCGCACTACACTCACACTGTACTATTACTATATTCACAGTACTCTATACTCACAATAGAATAACAATCGCACACTATAGCACACTAACTTGCTAGTAGCAATGAACAAAGCCTGTTCTATGTATCTCCACTCCAAAATCACACTGCAAAAGGCTGCTCTAGGAAGGATCCTTTTATAGTGGAGGGTGGGTTTATGAGCAATGAGCCATGATTGGGCACAGTCATCATTGCTTTCTCCAATTATGGCTCTAACAGTTTGCTGTGCCCTAATTGGAGAAATCCTGCATCCCTTTAGCCAATCAGGGCTTCTAATGCACACTACATTGTGGGGTGCTCAGTGGGCCGTACAAACGGGTGAACGCCCCCACAATTCCAGTGTTTGCCAAACATTCATGTATTAGTAATCAGCTCAAATTCACACTATTCCCAAGGTAGCTGTAAAGTGCTAATGTGCAAATTAACCGCTTGCCGACTGCCCCGTGCAGAAATACTGTGGCAGAGCAGCTTGGCTGCGCAAAATCACGCAAATCTACGTGATTTTGTGCACAGGCGCGCCACCGGAGCTGAGGTGGGCCACGGAAGGAGCGGCGACGATTGCCCCCGGCCTCCAGCAATCATCAGGGAAACTAACAGAAGACCTGCTTGCTTATGTAAACAAAGCAGGTGAGTCTTCTGTCACACATGCAGGGAGAGATCAGGAATTAAGCTGAAACCCCGATCTCTCTATGACTGTCACAGAGCCATTCTACCACACAGTGAGTAAGCATTGTTAGGCATACATTAACCCCTTTGATCACCCCAAGTGTTAACCCCTTCCCTGCCGGTGTCATTTATACAGTAACAGTGCATATTATTTAGCACTGATTACTGTATTAGTGTCACTGGTCCCCAAAACGTGTCAAAAGTGTCAGTTAGGGGTCCAATCTGTCCGCCTCAATGTCACAGTCCTGCTAAAAATTGCTGATCACCGCCATTACTAATAAAAAAAAAATGTAATAAAAAGTCCAAAAAATCTATCCCGTAATTTGTAAATGCTATAACTTTTGTGCAAACCAATAAAAATACGCTTTTTGTGATTTTTTTTACCAAATATATGTAGCAGAATACAAATTGGCCTAAACTGATAAAAAAGATAGATTTAAAAAAAAAATATTGGGAATGTTTTATAGCAGAAAGTAAAAAATATTGGGTTTTTTTCAAAACTGTCGCTCTTTTTTGTTTATAGCGCAAAATCTAAAAACCGCAGAGGTGATCAAATACCACAAAAAGAAAGCTCTATTTGTGGGGAAAAAAAGGACATCAATTGTATTAGGATAGAGCGTTGCACGACCACGCACTTTTTTGTTAAATTAACGCAGTGCCAAAAAGCAAAAAATGGCCTGGTCATTAAGGCATTAGGGGGGAAAACCTTCCGGAGCTGAAGTGGCTAAATATAATGAATAAATAATTAATTCATATGTAAATCATGTATGAGATATATATATATATATATATATATATATATATATATATATATATATATATTCTATGGTGTGTGGATTGTAACAACATTAAAAGTGCACTAATGCCTCGAAAATGAGGAAATACTAAAATTGTAATAGGAGACTAATATCCAAAAAAGTGCAAGTGCAATACATCACTATATAAAATAAATAAATAAATTGTTACATCAAAACATATCCCAAAAAAGTGCATGTGCAAATCATGGATATTACTCCATGTAATCTCTGATTTTTAGAGGCTGAGGACAAGCTTTTGGATGCCTTCGTCTGGGCTGGAGACAGACTATGGGCCCTTGAGGAGATGACAATACTCTCATATGCCACCCGACTATCTTCTATTAGCCACCCCACCTAACAACTTTATTACTGCTGTTTATCAGTGTTGTGCCTCCCCCCTTTTGTGTCTGGGGGTCTGCAGGGTCATGTTGGACCCACCTATCTGAGTATACTGAGTATATCTGAGTATACCCACCCTGAAACAATTTATCCTGTTTCACTAGACTCATAACACCATATATCCTGGGGTAAGCTTAAGACATAATATACATGTCTCAGTCATATATCTTTTTGACGTCAAAAAGATTCTCTATTCTTATGAATTTCAAAAAAACTTGTTGTTTTTTTGTTTTTTGTTTTTTCCCATTATAGGCACATTCCAAATAATTTGGTATTCATTAATATTACCCTATTGCCAGCCATTGCGGCTGAGTCCTGGAAAGATCATATTCCTGTCCCAAATCCTGCACCGCAGGGAAGCTTGGGTAATTACAACTTTTTTGCAATTTAACTCAATTAGTGTACATATATTTACATAAAGAATACCCTATTTATTTAATTATATACTATATATTTTCAAATACAGGTTGCACTCTATGAGCTTACAATGCCTATCTAAGGTGTCTTACTTCTTACCTGTCCCCTGTGTCTGCCCAAAAGCCACTTTGTTGCCATACGCATATCGGAGGTTTGTTCACTTTACTGACACACATGCATATATATAGTAGATATTGAATCATTTGTGTTAGGATACCTTCTTGTATATTGGTCTAAACTTGATTGATAATTTTTGTTCTGATTAATATTGGTCCTGATGAAGGCCACCGCGAAACGTGTCAACCTCTAATCAGAATCACTCTTCAAGTCAAGTATAAATCTTTGACCTGAAACCAGATAAATTCTCCAATCTATATGAGTGTACATTTTTGTATTGATATGGCTTGTGGTCTTTTTCTATTTTATCATGTACTGAATTTAGTGTTGAGGTTTTCACCCCTTATTAATTTTAACATTGTGTTTAATAAAAATATTCTCTTTTAAGAATCCGAGTTGCATTTGTCTATCTTATGATGTGCCTTTGAAAGTCCAGTTTTTTTTGTTATGTCTAGTTGGTCCACCAACTGACATTTCCTTTTTTCATGTGCAAATCATATCTCAAAAAAGTACATGTGCAATAAGTCACTATATAAGAAATATTGAAATATTCCATCAAATTGATAAAAAAATTCCCAAGTGAAAGAAAGTGCAAAATTGTAATCTGATGAAATTCAGTCGATAAATAATCCTCAGTGATCACACGTGAAGAAATCACACCAAAGGTGTTTCCACCAAATATAACTCACCAGATAGGAAGCTTATCAAATTATAAACCAGCACTCACATTTCCCAGCATGATGGTTTGTATTTCAAACTTCAGCCATAAATCCTTATAGACATGTTAATCTCTAGTAGTAAAAACTAGTAGGGCAGGGCTAGGATGCCGAAAAACACTGCATGTATTCATACTCCACGCTCGCGGCTTGGAGACACAGCCGGAGTGTGCGAGTTGGAAGACAGAGATCCCAGTGTCAGGCAGACACTTGAATATGTGAGTGTAACATTGTTTCTTCTAATAAATTATTTAAATTTATATAGAGTTACACTATTCTGGTATTCTTTCTCCTCTCATCTCTTATCCCCATCTGGCAACATTGTGAGATTTAGCCCCCGTTCACACTGGTGCGACCTGTCAGGCGACCTGGTCGCCTGACAGGTCGCCGTAGGTCGCCTTCCATAGAGAAGCTGCGGACCCGTTCTAATAGGAGCGGCACAAGTCGCTCCGACTTAGAAAAAGGGTCCGGAGCTTCTTTGGGGCGACCCGGAGCGACCTGCATAGACTTCAATGTTATGAAGTCCTTGTCGGCCGCTCCGAGGTCGCAGTGCGAGCAGCGCGCCGCGACCTATGAGGTCGCCCGGCAAAGTAGCGTCGCCCCAGTGTGAACGGGGCCTTACATGTCTATTAAGATTTATGGCTGAAATTTCAAATACAAACCATCTTGCTGGGAAATTTTTATCAAGTGCGAGTGCTGGTTTGTAATTTGACCAGCTTCCCATCTGGTGAGTTATATTTGGTGGAAACGGTGGAGCACATTTGGTGTGATTTCTTCACATGTGATCACTGAGGATTATTTATCGATTGAATTTCATCAGATCACATTTTTGCATTTTCTTTCACTTGGGACTTTTTTGATGGACTATTTATTAATTTTACATTTTTTTATCTATGAATTCATTTATTTAAGGATTTTTTTTTTTATCAATTTGATGGAATATTTCAATATTTCTTATATAGTGACTTATTGCACATGCACTTTTTTGGGATATGATTTGATGTAAAAATGTATTTTTTTTTTATATAGTGATTTATTACAATTTTAGTAATTAATCATTTCCGAGGCATTAGAGCACTTTTGATCTTGTTACAATCCACACACCATACAATATATATATATCATACATTATTTACATATGAGTTAATTATTTATTCATTATATTTATTTTGCACATTAGCACTTTACAGCTACCTTGGGAATAGCACAAATTTGCGCTGATTACCTTTTATCTTTATTCACATGCAGGACACCTGTAGCAGATTAGCAGCATTTTTGTTTCCATTGGGTCAAAAAAAAACCTCTGATTACCTTGGCGCCTGATCTTTTTTTTTTTTTTGTTTATTCATGTATTAGTCACCAAACATGTATAAATATTCTGTTGTACATACAGTACAGCCAATATGAGCATGAAAGCCAGCTAAAGGTGGTTTGAATCTTACCCAGTTCAACAGAGACTGGCCGAGAGTCCCAAAGCATCTATGGGCAGGTTAATTGTACCCAAGTCAATCCATCGATCCACTTGGGTGCAACCAGCATGTCAGATTTGTACATGCTATAGCCACTAGCAATTATCACTGTGTTCTCCCAACAGGGACAACTCCCAACACCCCCTAAGCCCCCCCCCCCCCCACTCTAAGAGAGCACACAATAGCTCTGCAGGAGGGATTCCCCCATAAACCCAGTCAGTGGTTGCCCATGGTCAACCTGTGGTTGCAGGAAAGAAAATCACATCATCTATGACCCACCTAAGTTTTGCATAAATGCATATAAATAGGGTTTTGCCAATGGCTGGTAAAAAGGTCACACTGTGAAGTGGAATCTAAAGAGTAGCTGTTTCTTTCTAAAGAAATAAAGGTAGGGATGGGTTTGGCTGAAGGTAGCTGCTAATCTCTCCTTCTGCAAATTCTAATTGCCTGCCTATTATGCTAATTCAATGTTTTCAGTATTCAGTTCTTCAGTATTTTCTGAATCATTGACGTGGAGCAAGCATTCAGATCAAGGGACTCCATTCACTAAAGCAGATCACATACGGTATTTAGGTGATCGGACACATTGGCTTCAACTGCTGTCAATCACAGCCAGTGACGAGGGAGCAGGGGTGGGGCCAGGCCCCACTCTATTGGCTCCATTTACCAAAGTATATCACGTGTGGTATTTAGGTGATCGGACACATTTTTTCCAAATATTGTATGCAATGCTGAAAATGCCAATTCACTATCCCTTTATGCGGTATTTACCTCAAAAACCATAAACGCTTGGTAAATACCTCATAGAACTCAATTGAAGTCAATTCACTAAAGGAAATAAATAAATGCTTTAAATAAGTAGTGGTCCAGGTATGGGATATTTAGGTAATGTAAAAATAAAATAGCCAAGTTGGAGTAGTGTTTACCTTTTTGTAGACAGTCCCTGTCTATACATATCTCTGGGAACTACTTGGGTAAGATCATATGATACACTATATAGTTATTATACCCTATACTTGTTTACCAATCTACACCGTCTCATATAGATGTCCCTTGATGGATTTTCGGGACACCTCGTTGAGATACATTTTTGCTTACCACCTCTCATTCTTCTTGTTTGAACCCTCAGATACTAGTACCCATTAGCTGCAGTTTTGCCCTGGTGTTTTGGTCAGTCTCCCGTGTTCGCCCCGGGGGGGGGTCTTCCCTTACCTTGCGGTCCTGAATCCATGCTGCCGGGCGTTTGATCTGATGCCAGACAGGTGCGTTATTTGTGATTACTTTGTTGTCTCTGCTCAGTGAACTCATTTTCAATACTATGTTTGGATTGATTAGGAAGTGTTGTTTTGATACACTTACTATACTTATTGTTTTCTACTGACATATTTGAGTATATTTTGTTTACGGTTTATTTTTTGTCTCTCTACTCTAGCGTTTTCATTTGAAACATATAGTGTGAACCCCCAAACACCCCTGAGGAAGCGGCTACACGGCTGTGAAACATGTCGGGTTAAAATTTGTGGGCTACATCGTTTTCTGCACAGACATCATTTTTTTTTTTTTTTGGATGGTAAATGGGTATACAGTAATCATTACTTACCCCTGTGTAGGATCCGATATCTACCTATATCAATATATAATGAATATGGCTGTAAACTGCAATTGTTTTTAACATTCTGTCTTATTGATTGTTGTAACTGTATATTACAGTATACATTTTACCCTATTTTTCCCTGTTATTCCTCTAATAAAGTATCATATTTTTCTTTATGTTTATTTTTGCTTCTCTATCCTTTATATGTATTATACCTAGCACCCCAATTGAAAAGTCCCCCGCTATAGGCGCCCAATCCTTTCTCTTTTCAAATATTCATTTTGGGACGTGGTGCTCTCATTCTACAAATATTTTGATGAGCTGGTCTTTTTTCTTTTAACATACGGTATTTAGGTTATCGGACACATTGGCTTCAACTGCTGTCAATCACAGCCAGTGACGAGGGAGCAGGGGTGGGGCCAGGCCCCACTCTATTGGCTCCATTTACCAAAGTATATCGCGTGTGGTATTTAGGTGATCGGACACATTTTTTCGAAATATTGTATGCAATGCTGAAAATGCCAATTCACTATCCCTTTATGTGGTATTTACCTCAAAAACCAAAAACGCTTGGTAAATACCTCATAGGACTCAATTGAAGTCAATTCACTAAAGGAAATAAATAAATGCTTTAGATAAGTAGGGGTCCAGGTATGGGATATTTAGGTAATGTAAAAATAAAATAGCCAAGTTGGAGTAGTGTTTACCTTTTTGTATCAAAATTTTCACAGCAGTAATGCATAGAAACCAAACTTACTGTAAATATGGATAAAAACAGAGAATAGACAAATATCCTTACAAAGGTATGGAACTTGAACTGTTTGGAGATGGGTCTTATCAGTTTAAAGGTCTGGCAGATGAATCCCTGAGGGACACTTTCAAGAACATCAGAGAATAAAGACAAAACAGACCAGTCTAAAGATATAGCAATGACTTTGCCATCTGCTTCCCATTGGGGAGATTTCCCCACTATTTCCCCACTATTAGGCTAGGTTTACACTGATGCTGTGTGGGAAATGCAGTGATACCCTGTGCGGTTTCCGCACTGCATCAGAACTAAAGGCAGTTCGCAATGTGCCCTGCAAACCGCTGCGGGTGTCACTATAAAGTTAATGACACCCCAAATCGGTTTGCAGAACAAGTGTAAACTGTGAAATTGGAGTGTTTTGGGTTTGGTGCCTCAAACCAAGGTTGTTGGGACTTTAAGGGCAAGAGTAAACAAAGTAAAGTATCATAGAGCAGAAGACTGCTCTCAGGTTTGCTTTTCTGCCACAATTAGCAAGCTTTTCACCCTTGCTCAAAGATACAATACCCACCATGAAATTATGGTCTTAATTTCTACTTTATTCTTATTTTTAATTATTTTCTTTGTTCATCTCATCTTCTTTTTTTAATCATTCATATTTAAAATCCTTACATATTTTATAGCTACAAACTTTCTCATCTTGAGGAACTCCTTTTTTGGATTCTACCAGTACAGCTAATCTATATGATTTAGCCTGTAATTAAATATCATTTTTTATCTACAATTATTTCCTTTGCCTAAAAAATAGCATTTTTCAAGTAATTTACCTCAATTACACGTCATTTATAGAAGCAGCCTTAGTTCCTGATGCGACTTAGAAACCTGGGGAAAACCTTTCACACATGGACCAGACAAAAGAAAGATGTATGTAACATAAAGAACATTGCATAATTCTACTTTAAGTTCTGCATATGTGCAAAAAACTTACAATTCATTGTTGTTTCTAGACATGGTGACTTATCCTTGAAAAAGGCTAATACCTATACAGCCGAAACCCGTAGGATAATCTCCCGGACATTTTCCTCTGAACAAAGTTCCAAGCCTGAAATACACGCATGGAACAACAGAGACAAATGTTCCTCAAAAGTCACCATTTTTCACCTTGTCACCTACCTTTCTAACTTCTTCACTTCTCTCACTGATGGACCTTAAACCCATCCACGACCAACTTGTCTATTACCTTGTAAAACTTTTTTGAAAATAAACTGTTAAATTTTTATTCTATGATACTTTACTTTGTTTACTCTTGCCCTTAAAGTCCCAACGACCTTGGTTTTGAGGCACCAAACCCAAAACACAACAATTTCACAGGGACGGTGGCAAAACCTCACTATAGGGCATCCTAGAGATCAAAACCCCTTTTCCAACTGTGAAATTGGATGGAATTGGATCGCATGGGTCTGAACACCCATACAATCCGATTCCAGTACGGACAAAAAAGCAGGGTCCTGCACTGTTTTTGTGCGGATCTAGTGAAAATTGAGCCATACATAATGTATGGCTCAATTCGCACTGCACTGAATTTGCATGTCATTTGTACAGGAATCCGGTGCAAATCCAGCCTTAGTGTTCTGATGTCAAAATGTGGGAACTTCTTTTCCTTTCACTTTCAATGGTAAGGAGAAACAGTAAAAATAAAGAGAGTGAATCCCCCTAATGGGGCACAGACAGCAATAAAAACTGACAGGTGATCTCATACCTCTCCAAGTCGCATCCATGCCACTAGATATGACTTGTATGAGATAAAATACTGAGCGATTTCACAAGATAGATACATTGCTGAAATAACGCTTGCCTTCTTTTAGTAACTTTTTTTTAGTGAATGGAAAAAGAATATTTAATTACGCTAAGAGGTTTTTTACTGCGGATAATAAAGTGGTAGATACCACTTCAGTTGCTACATATTTGTTCCAGGTAATAGACTCAGAAAGTATTGAGGCCTGAGAAAGCTGTGAAACTAGCATTTATAGCATATGTTGCTGCTGAACCCCTTCTGAAAATGCTAGTTCCCTGGCTTTGTCTCACTTAAATAATTTCAATTCATAGACTGAGATCAAGCATTCAACAAATAAGTCTTAGAATGATTTATCTTTATACTTGTTCCTGGTCAGTGACTTAAAAAGGTTTAACAAAACTGCCAGAAAATGTACATTCTCAAAAGGAGTGTTATGCAATTGCAGCCTTAATTACTTTTTCATGAAATTGGCGACACTATATAAGATCGGACTGTGAAGATGACTTTAGAATGCAAAAATCTAATCTATAAAAGGTTGATCTAGGAATGAGAGAACATTTTATCTGAAGTAACCTTGTCTATGTGTATTTTTTTCTGCCTTTGCAGTTACTTTTAATAAAATGTAAGCTGGTTCCTGGACCAGGCTGTCACAGATTGTGAGCATGCATTTTTGTATGCACTTATCCCATGCATTAGGGGCCCTTTCAAATGAATGGGCAAACCCTATAACACATTCACAGTTTGTTCGAGCAAGACCTGCTGAAGCACAGTACAACATGCATTCACGCATATGATAATGCATGGACATCGTTGCAAACAGGGCCGGCCCTATCATTGGTCCCACTGCATCCATTGGACCCAGGCAGAACTTTGAGAGGGGCAGCAAACTGACGCCCAAGATTTTTTTTTTCAGCAGTTTTTTGTGTCATCAGTTTGCAGCGCCTTTACGGGTGGCATTTCACTAAATACTGTTGCCTGTAGTGCAAACTGATAAGTATGAGGAGGTGGCGTGTCTCCTCCTGGGAACGTCTCTCATGTAATCGTGGTGTGCGCAATGATAGACATCAGCATACTCCATCTCACACAGGGCAGGCTGGATCTGCTAGGGCGGTGGTCGTGGCAGACATAGTAGTGACAGGAGGACTTAGGACAGACAGTCGGTGTTTGGTGGACTGGTCTGGTCTGGTGGTGAGTTATGGAAGAAAATAACAGTATATATAATATTTTCGAAACTGTGGGGGCCTTTTGGTGGGCATGATTTTTTATTTTTTTTTGGGTAGGGGGGCAGCTTTTCATTTTTGGACCCAGGCAGCACAATGTCTTGGGACAACCCTGGGCCTTAACCACATTAGGACCGCTCACATTGCTGCTACTGCGGCAATGTGGCACGGTCCCGTCCAGCGACGTAGACCTACGTCGCCGGACTCCTCCCCCTGTAGGCGGTGCTCGCGCGCCGCCGGAGGCGCGCTCCCGCTGTTTTCAGTCACAGCGGGAGTCGGGCCAGGGGAGGAGCGGCGGCGATCGCCGCTGCTCTTCCCCAATCGTCGGGGAATCTAGTTTGGAGATCCGCCCGCCTGTGTAAACCGAGCGGGCGGATCTCCTCAGTGACAGGGAGTGACAGATCGCAGTGTTCAGCATAGCTGAACATCCGATCTGTCCCTGACTCACTCAGTCACCTCCACACACGTCAGTAAGCACTAGGCATACATTAACCCCTCCCTCTCCAATAAAATTAACCCCTTCCCTGCCAGTGTCATTTTTACAGTAACAGTGCATATATATAGCACTGATTACTGCAGTAATGTCACTGGTAACCCCAAAAGTGTAAAAAATGTCAGTCAGGGGTCCGATCTGTCCGCCGCAATGTCGCAGTCCCGCAAAAAAAATAAAAATAAATAAAATCGCAGATCACCGCCATTACTCGTTAAAAAAAAAAAACACCAAAAATGACAGAAATCTTTCCCTTAGTTAGTAAACGCAATAACTTTTGCGCAAACAAATCAAAATACGCTTATTGTGATTTTTTTTTACCAAACATATGTAGCAGAAAACAAATTGGCCAAAAATTTAAAAAAAATTAGATTTTTACATTTTTTTGGGGGGGGGGGGGGAATTTCATATAAAAAATGTTAAAAATGTTGTTTTTTCAAAATAAAGGCTCTTTTTTTGTTAATAGCACAAAAAGTAAAAATCGCACAGGTGATCAAATACCACCAAAAGAAATCTCTGTTTGTGGGAAAAAAAGGACGTAAATTTCATTTGGGTACGGCATTACATGACCGCGCAATTGTCAGTTAAAGTCACACAGTGCCGAATCGCAAAAAGTGGCCTGGACGTAAGACAGCAAAATCCTCCGGTGGTAAAGTGGTTAATTATAGCCTTACAGGTTAATAGGTTTCATAATAAACATACATGGCTATGTAAAGAAAAAATAGCTGTACAAGTCCTTTATACATCAAGGGAGTTTTTTTTTCTTTTCTCTTCCCTTGCAAGTGATAAATACAGCACTTGACGTAGCATGGTAGTAAAAGAATAAATACAATAAAATATAAAGAGAAGTATTTTGATTCCAAATGGAAAATAAAAATGATTTGTGTTAAAGGTTAAATTGTCCCTTAACTATAATGTAACAAAATGTAATAGGTTTATTGGAGAGCACTCTGCACATTTAAATCTAATGCACCATCAGTTCAGTGACAAACTGTATCGATGCTGCTCATTTTTTATTTCTCAGCAGCAATATTTAGACACCAATAACTTCTCCTGGGCAACTGGAGAGAAAATACATTTGTTTGTTAGAGGACCTAAAAATGTGTTTAAAGCCAGGAACTCATAAAGTGGATAAACATTATACCTGAGTATGCCGGAGCTACAATTAATCAGAGAAACATATTTCATAACAAATTCTGTTCTTTATTTTTATATTGCCATGATTTGCTATTCTGTAAAATGCATTCTGAAACAAAATGAAATCATTTTTGTAATGGTTGTCGGTTTCAATAAGACAAAGAAGAACATTTACAGACAGGATCCTACATGTGCTGTTTTGGTTTTAATGCTGTGTTCCTGGTACCAGGTAATTGTAGGCATTGGAAGTGAGAATAAAAGCTACCCTAAATCCCCACTCACCAGAACCCTAAAACCAATTATTAAACTAACACAGAAATTTAGCCCTCCCTGACACTAATCCCTCAAAGGGTTATTATACTTGATCCTAACTGATAACACCTGGTAGATCAGAAGGATAGGTTGTCCTGAAGTGTTTTCAAGAATATTTATTGCACAAATTTCACAGCCCCGCTTCACAGTGCCCCTTGCAGCCTGCCCCCCCCCCCGACTCTCTAATAACAGTGCCCCTTTTACACTCCCTGCCTCCCCTGCACAGTCCTACCTTCGGCATAAACAGATAGCGAATACTATTAGCAACGTGTTTAAATTTGAGTAAGTGATTGGAGACATGCTACAGGAGATGGTCAGAGGCTGCGGACATGATACAGGAGATAGTCAGAGACCACAGACATTAAACAGGAGATAGTCAGAGACTATAGACATGATACAGGAGGTGGTCAGAGACTGCAGGCATGATATAGGAGATGGTCAGAGTCTGCAGACGTGATACACGAGATGGTCAGAGACTGCGTACTGATACAAGAGATGGTCAGAGACTGCAGACACAATACAAGAGATGGCCAGAGACTGTGAACAAGATACAAGAGATAATCAGAGACTGCGGACATGATACAAGAGATGGTCAGAGACTGCGGACATGATACAGGAAATGGTTAGAGACAGCGGACATGATACAGGAGGTGGTCAAAGATCATAGACATGATACAGGAGGTGGTCAGAATGGTCAGAGACTGAACATGATACAAGAGATAATCAGAGACTGCGGACATGATACAAGAGATGGTCAGAGACTGCGGACATGATATAGGAGATGGTCAGAGACAGCAGACATGATACAGGAGATGGTCAGAGACAGCAGACATGATACAGGAGATGGTCAGAGACCGCAAACATGATACAGGAGAAGGTCAGAGATCGCAAGCATGATACAGGTCGTTATGTGGTTAATCACCACTGGGTTTTTTATTGTTTGCCTAACAAAATATAGAAAAATATTTTAAAAAACAAAAGTACCTTTTTCTTCATTAAAAAAGTTAGCAAATAAGTAATTTTTCTTCTTCACTGATGTGCGCTGATGGGGCTGCACTGCTGGGCATGGATAGGCTGCACTGATAGGCACTGATAAGGCTGCACTGATGGGCACTGATGAGGCTGTACTGATGGGCACTGATGAGACTGTACTGATGGACACTGATGAGGCTGCACTGATGGGCACTGAAGAAGCAGTACTGATGGGCACTGATGAGGAGGGACTGATGAGGCTGCACTGATAAGGTGGCATGGATAGGCACTGACATGCTGCACTTATGAACACTTATAAACTACACTGATAGGTACTGATTGACACTGACAGGGCTGCACTGATAATCAAGACACTAATGACCAGTGCCCTGATTATCAGTGTAAATGTGTACTGACAAAAATCGCGCTAAGTGAGATGGAACTAATTAAAGTCCAGTAAATATTCAATAATGTCCAATATTCCAAACTATGGATGTAGTGAAGTTGAAAAAAAAGTGTTGTCAATCCAAATTCCCTCTAGGTAATGCGCTTACTCGAACATGGAATCATTAAAGCCCAGAATCCAGACCGGCAAACTTGGTGACGTGGTAGATATCCTTAGATGAACCTCCGGATATTGGATATGTGAAATCCTGGATGGCTGGACCTCCAAATCCCCACAGGAACATATGAAGCAGATCAAACTCCAACTTGGTTAACACAGAGGGTAAGTGTTGAATCCCTTTAGAAGCTCAATGGTGGTTGGTCCCCAGTAAATGAAACATAAAAACCGCCATAGTGTAAAACCGCAATATGTTTAATGTAAAATAAAAGTAGTACATTCACATGCAGACAGATGAAAAATGCTCGTAATAGCCGCCGGCCGGACGGCTCCGCACATCCGCACTCGTCGGACGCTGTAGGAAGTGACGTCAGCACGCCGTGACCTAGGTGATTCATTAATACTAGCTTCATTTTTATTTGTGGGATTTTATGCTATGGCGTTTTTCTATTTTTTATGATTTCACATATCCAATATCCGGAGGTTCATCTTAGGATATCTACCACGTCACCAAGTTTGCCGGTCTGGATTCTGGGCTTTAATTATTCCATGTTCGGGTAAGCGCATTACCTAGAGGGAATTTGGATTGACAACACTTTTTTTCAACTTCAAAACATTCATAGTGTGGAATATTGGACATTATTGAATATTTTCTGGACTTTAATTAGTTCCATCTCACTTAGCGCGATTTTTGTTATAACTGAAATTTAAGGGTGTGGTCACACTTGAAGTCGCAGCTTTTTTCTTATTTAATTTACCTATAGCGCGGTTACTTCCTTTTTCCTTAAATGTGTACTGACACAGGGTTACCGGTTATCGGCTTTCCTATCCTTACACAATAACAGCGCTATGGAAAGAAAATATTGATTAGTTTACATTGGATCAGCTGTGATTGGACACAGCTAATAACATAGTAAAGGGCCACTGTGGTTGACCCCTTTCCCTAATCTGTGATGAAAAGAAAATATTGATTAGTTTACATTGGATCAGCTGTGATTGGACACAGCTAATAACATAGTAAAGGGCCACTGTGATTGACCCCTTTCCCTAATCTGTGATCATCTGTGTCCAATGGGCTTATCTATTCTATCTTGCATATGTTTATAAACCTTTACTCCCAGACACTGCTGTAAGCACTGAAATCAGGGCTTTGTCTTTCTATTTGTAAATAAATGCCTGGGGGTTCATGTCACCTATACCAATTCCTTATCCGGGCTGAGGGTCTGGTTTAGATTTTAGGCAAAAAAAATATATATACATACCAGAGCCTTATCCTTGATGATGTCACAGGGGAGCCTACACAAAAAAAAAAACAAAAATGAAAAAAAAACCCAAAAAAACAAAACAGCATGTATTCCACCAAAATTCATACCTGGTATAGAATTCATGGAGAAACTCCACACAAAAAGACTACAAAAAAAAAACTGTGGGTCCCCCTTAACCACTTTAAGATTGGAAGGATCTGCCCCCTTAATGTCCAGGCCATATTTTGCGATTCGGCACAGCGTTACTTTAACGGACAATTGCATGGTCATGCGACGTTGTACCCAAATAAAATTGACGTTCTTTTTTCCCACAAATAGAGCTTTCTTTTGGTGGTATTTGATCACCTGTGCGATTTTTTTTTTTTTTTTTTGCGCTATAAACAAAAAACAAAAAACAATAATTTTCACATTTTGCTATATGACATTCTCAAAAAGAAATGTAAAAATCAAAATTTTTTAACATTTTAGGCCAATTTGTTTTCTGCTACATACTTTTGGTAAAAAAAATCACAATAAGAATATTTTAAATGGTTTGCAAAAAAGTTATCACGTGTACTAACTACGGGAAAGATTTATGTCATTTTTATTGTTTTTTTTTTTACTAGTAATGGCGGCAGTCTGTGATTTTTTTGCAGGACTGCAACATTACGGCGGACATATTGGACCCCTAACTGATATTTTTGACACTTTTGGGGGGACCAGTGACATTACTACAGTAATCAGTGCTAAAAATATGCACTGTTACTGTAATAATGACATTGGCGGGGAAGGGGTTAGCATTATGGGTGATCAAGGGGTTAAATGTGAGCCTAGGGGAGTGATTCTAACTGTGGATGGGTTCTAAAAAATTTTGTTCATTTTTCACATTTTTAGTGGAGCAAATTGACTTACATTTTTGACTACATTGATGAGAAAATTTGAAGGAGGAGGATGGAGACAACTATGCATGTTGCTTTTGAGCATTTCTGTAGTGCATTTTGCTGTGCTTTCCACATTTTATAACTGCGTTTTGCTGTGATTTTGCTGTGATTTGCGTTTTGCGTTTTTTTTTTTGGGGGGGGGGGATTTGTTGCTGGGCAACATGCAAATTGCGGCAAAATTGCGGTAAAAACTTTGTACAAACGTGCTACGTGCTTTTCTACACCTTTTACGTTGAAGTCTATTGAACCAGTAAAGCAAAAAAAGCACTTTTCAAAAATGCAGAGACACAAAATTGCATTGTTAAAAAAAATGTCCTGCATTTCTGCAAAAAGTATAAAGCATGAAAAAATGTATCGGTGTGATTGGAGCCCATAGAAGGCGCTATACATTTAAACAAAACTAACAGCTCCCTTCTTGCCCTTCCCATACGTCAACTATACCTCCCTGTTCATACACTATATTACCAAAAGTATCGGGACACCTGCCTTTACAAGCACGTGAACTTTAATGGCATCCCAATCTTAGTCCGTAGGGCTCAATATTGAGTTGGCCCAGCCTTTGCAGCTATAACAGCTTCAACTCTTCTGGGAAGGCTGTCCACAAGGTTTAGGAGTGTGTTTATGGGAATGATTGACCACTTATCCAGAAGCACATGTGTTAGGTCATGCACAGATGTAAATGAGAATGCCTGGCCTGCAATCTGCAATCTCTTCTCTAATTTATCCCAAAGGTGTTTTTTGGGTTGAGGTCAGGACTCCGTGCAGGCCAGTCAGGTTCCTCCTACCCAAACTCACTCATCCATGTCTTTATAGACCTTGCTTTGTGCACTGGTCCAAATCATTTGGTGGAGGAGGGATTATGGTGTGGGGTTGTTTTTCAGGGGTTGGGCTTAGCCCGTTATTTCCAGTGAAGGGAACACTTAAGATGTAAGCATACCAAGAATTTTTGGAAAATGTTATGCTCCAACTTTGTGGGAACAGTTTGAGGATGAGCCCTTCTTGCTCCAACATGACTGCACACCAGTGCACACCAGTGCACATGACTGCACACCAGTGCACAAACAAGGTCCATAAAGTCATGGATGAGTGAGTTTGGGGTGGAGGGACTTGACTGCCTGCACATAGTCCTGACCTCAACCTGATACAAGATCTTTGGGATGAATTAGAGTGGAGACTGTGAGCCAGGCCTTCTAGTTTACATCAGTGCCTGACCTCACAAATGAGCTTCTGGAAGAATGGTCAAACATTCCCATAGACACACTCCTAAACCTTGTGAACAGCCTTCCTAGAAGAGTTGAAGATGTTATAGCTGCAAAAGGGTGGGCCAACTTAATATTAAACCCTATGGACTAAGACGCCATTAAAGTTCATGTGCATGTAAAGGCAGGCGTCCCAATACTTTTGGTAATATAGTGTACTTCTGGTTAGAGGATGGCAGTCCCAGAGTTTTAAACATGTGATTTACATACAAATGGAGGGAGACAACAGAAGGTGAGAGAAAATCTACCTTAGGCAGGGGCGGATCCGGGGGGGGGGTGACTCCCCCCAAGAAAATATTACTGACTCCGAGTCCGAGTATCCTGGCGCCACCTCTGCTTTGGGATGGCAGGTCGGTAAGCCCAGATTGCGGGTTCCCGACCCATCATCCCCAAGCATCACTGTAAATAATAGAGCCGGCACTAAAGGAAGCGGAGCCAATGCTTCCTGCTTAGCACTGGCTTCTGTCACAGGTAGAGTGATACCAAATGTAGGAGCCATACAGAAAGCATAGGCTCTGCTCTCTACTGCAATCACATGCTTCCTCAAGCGCAGCTCCAGTCACACTGAGGTTTAGGAATGGTGGGTCGGGAACACACCAACAGTATCCACCAGCAGTACCAGCCAGCCATACCTGCCAGCAGTACCCGCCAGCAGTTCCCACCAAAAGTAACCGCCAGCAGTACCCACCAGCAGTACCTGTCAGCAGTACCTGTCACTGTCAGCACCAGCCAACAGTACCCACCAGCAGTATCCATCAGCACCAGCCAGAAGTACCCACCAGCAGTACCAGCCAGCATAACCCACCAGCAGTACCAGCCTGAAGTACCCTTCAGCAGTACCCACTAGCAGATCCAGCCGGCAGTACCCACTAGCGGTACCCACCAGTACCAGCCAGAAGTACCCGCCAGCACCAGCCAGCAGTACCCACCAGCAGTACCTGCCAGCAGAACCCACCAGTAGTACCAGCCAGCAGTATCCACCAGCAGTACCCACCAGCAGTACCCGCTAGCAGTACCAGCCAGCAATACCCACCAGCAGTACCCGACAGCAGTACCCACCAGCACCAGCCAGCAGTACCCACCAGCAGTACCAGCCAGCAATACCCCACCAATAGTATCCGCTAGTAGTAACCACCAACAGTACCCACCAGCAGTACCATCCAGCAGTACTCACCAGCAGTAACTGCCAGCAGTACCCAACAGCACCAGCCAGCAGTACCTACCAGCACCAGTCAGCAGTACCAGCTAGCAGTACCAGCCAGCAGTACTCATCAGTAGTACCCACCATCAGTACCAGCCAGCAGTACCCACCAGCACCAGCCAGCAGTACCCACCAGCAGTACCAGCCAGCAGTACCCACCAGCAGTACCAGCCAGCAATATCCACCAGTACCAGCCAGAAGTAAATGAAAATGTGTGAAGGGTGTGCTGATAAATAAATGTGAGCTGCAACCAAAGATCCAAATGTTGGAAATAAGAATAGTGAAAAATAAAAGTCTGGTGCGCTAAATGATGAGATGTCACCCGCTAGCAGATCCAGCCAGCAGAACCCACCAGCAGTACCAGCCAGCAGTACCCCTATACAGAAGTTCAGATGTTATGCCTGCCTCCAAAGACGCCCGAAAAATGCCCAAAAAAATGCCTGCAACAAAAACGCCCAGGTGTGTTGTTGCAGGCGTTTTTTTGGGCATTTTTAGGCGTCTTTGGAGGCAGGCATAACATCTGAACTTCTGTATAGGGGTATATATACACACACACATATATGTATTTATATACATACACACATATAGGTGTGATAGGTGCGGAGCCCTATGCCTGCAAATAATTTCATTAGCGCAGGCATAGGGTTCTGCTACTTTCACACCTATATGTGTGTGTGTGTATATATACATATATGTGTGTGTGTATATATACCCCTATACAGAAGTTCAGATGTCATGCCTGCCTCCAAAGACGTCCACAAAAAAGCCCAATAAATGCCTGCAACAAAAACGGCCAGGTGTGAAAATAGCGGAGCCCTATGCCTGCTCTACTGCAATTCTAATACAAACAATCTTTTTTTTCTGGTTCTGGACATGCTATAGAGCTGAAACTTCACAGGTACACTTTTTAGACCCCCAGACACTAAATCCAAAGAAATCTCATTGTTTTTTTTTTTTCAATAATTTTTTCAATAATTGGCTCTCTATCAAAAACGACAATTTTTAAGAACTTTTTTTGTGTGATTAATAGTCCCTGGGGCATGACTCAGAACCCTATGCACTTTTTAGGGGCATTTATTGGGTTTTAGGGCTTTCGGGAAGTTCGGGTGTTCTGGATGAACCAAACTTTTCAAAAGTTTGATCATCCCTAGTTGGGAGCGATGCTTCAAACGACAACCATGTGTCAGATATTATTATCTGGTGTCCCACCACCTGTTCAGGTTTGCTTCTTACCAGCAGATAGATATTTGGGGGCGAAAAGACAGACACCTCAAGAGTAGTGTCAGAAAGAGAGAGATATCTTCCCACACCTCCTAAGGGGGGTAGGTGGGCCTCTTGCCAAATTGAGAAGGGTCTTAGGCCTGTGTATATTCCCATCTAGGGACTCTCTCCTTCTTCCACTCCGGGTCACCTCTGAGTTGAGTATGTTGGAGCTCTCCTGTGGTCTTACGCTATTTCCTGGTCCCCAATGATTCTTCCCCCCCCTCGTCGTCAGCCCGCTCTTCGGAGAATTCCACCAGGGCACTTGGTACTGGAGCCAGCGGACGGTTAACACCGGGCGCCAAACCCGTGTACATTCCGGCCAAGACTCTCAGAAGTTACATTACAGTAGAGAATAGACGTACCCACCAGTAGGGATGACCGAACTTTTGAAAAGTTCGGTTCGACCAGAACACCCGAATTTCAGGAAAGTTCGGTTCGGATTCCAGAACCCCATTGAAATCAATGGGACCTGAACTTCTGGAATCAAAAAACCCCATTTTGAAGCCCTAAAACCCAATAAATGCCCCTAAAAAGTGCCTAGGGTTCTGGGTCATGCCCCAGGGACTATTAATCACACAAAAAAAAGTTCTTAAAAATTGTCATTTTTGATAGCCAATTATTGAAAAAATTAAAAAAAAAAAAAGAGAGAGATTTCTTTGGATTTAGTGTCTGGGGGGTCTAAAATGTGTACCTGTGAAGTTTCAGCTCTGTAGCATGTCCAGAACCAGAATTATAGCATACCAAACCTTCAAAAATGACTTTTTTGCTTAACCGCACCTTTCTTTTGCTCCTAATCAACGGCACAGCCAATGTGTACGATGGGGACATAATGCAGTGCACTGGAAACAAGATTAGAGTTTTTTTTGGAAAAAGGTGCTGTCTCTTCTTTAAATGTGCATATAATTAACGGGTGTATTTCCACAATGGGGCTATTATTACCAAATGTTTTCAAGAAGTCCAAAGATGTATGTAGTTGCACTTTATTTCATGTAAAATGGTGTTTGGTGCACTTTAACTTGAATTCTCACAAGAAACAGACATATATGCACGGATAGATTGAGATTAGGGTTAGGGGTAGGGGCCACAATGTAGTGCAGAGTGAACAAGATTAGAGATGTTTGGATGAATACTGTTGTCTCTTGACTTTGAATAGAAGTAAAGGATGCTTAAAAATTGGGCCTTTGGTGGTGCCGACGATGCCTTGACACCATATCCCTATGAAAGTGCTGGTAATGAAGGCAATAATTGCCTTTGTAAGGAAAAAAATTGCAATGATATGCATCTGTGTGACAGGTGCGCAAAAATTGTTGTTTGGGTGTTGGCGGAGCCATACCACTGTAAGCCCAAAGAGCTGGTGTTGAAGAAGGCGTAAAAATTATGAAGGTGTGCTCATGTGGAACAGGTGCGCAAACATGGTAGTTTTGGTGTTGGCGGAGCCTCCCCACCATAACCCCAAAGAGCTGGCTTTGAAGGAGGCCCAAAAATTGTAAAGGTGTGCACCTGTGGAACAGGTTCGCAAACATGGTAGTTTTTGTTTAGCATAGCCTCCCCACCTTAACCCCAAAGAGCTGGTGTTGAAGGAGGCCCAAAAATTGTAAAGGTGTGCACCTGTGGAACAGGTTCGCAATCATGGTAGTTTTTGTTTAGCATAGCCTCCCCACCTTAACCCCAAAGAGCTGGTGTTGAAGGAGGCCCAAAAATTGTAAAGGTGTGCACCTGTGGAACAGGTTCGCAAACATGGTAGTTTTTGTTTAGCATAGCCTCCCCACCTTAACCCCAAAGAGCTGGTGTTGAAGGAGGCCCAAAAATTGTAAAGGTGTGCACCTGTGGAACAGGTTCGCAAACATGGTAGTTTTTGTTTAGCATAGCCTCCCCACCTTAACCCCAAAGAGCTGGTGTTGAAGGAGGCCCAAAAATTGTAAAGGTGTGCACCTGTGGAACAGGTTCGCAATCATGGTAGTTTTTGTTTAGCATAGCCTCCCCACCTTAACCCCAAAGAGCTGGTGTTGAAGGAGGCCCAAAAATTGTAAAGGTGTGCACCTGTGCAACAGGTTCGCAAACATGGTAGTTTTTGTTTAGCATAGCCTCCCCACCTTAACCCCAAAGAGCTGGTGTTGAAGGAGGCCCAAAAATTGTAAAGGTGTGCACCTGTGGAACAGGTGCGCACACATGGTAGTTTTTGTTTTAGCATAGCCTCCCCACCTTAACCCCAAAGAGCTGGTGTTGAAGGAGGCCCAAAAATTGTAAAGGTGTGCACCTGTGGAACAGGTGCGCACACATGGTAGTTTTTGTTTTAGCATAGCCTCCCCACCTTAAACCCAAAGAGCTGGTGTTGAAGGAGGCCCAGAAATTGTAAAGGTGTGCACCTGTGGAACAGGTGCACAAACATGGTAGTTTTTGTTTTAGCATAGCCTACCCACCTTAACCCCAAAGAGCTGGTGTTGAAGGAGGCCCAAAAATTGTAAAGGTGTGCACCTGTGTAACAGGTGCGCACACATGGTAGTTTTTGTTTTAGCATAGCCTCCCCACCTTAACCCCAAAGAGCTGGTGTTGAAGGAGGCCCAAAAATTGTAAAGGTGTGCACCTGTGTAACAGGTGCGCACACATGGTAGTTTTTGTTTTAGCATAGCCTCCCCACCTTAACCCCAAAGAGCTGGTGTTGAAGGAGGCCCAAAAATTGTAAAGGTGTGCACCTGTGTAACAGGTGCGCACACATGGTAGTTTTTGTTTTAGCATAGCCTCCCCACCTTAACCCCAAAGAGCTGGTGTTGAAGGAGGCCCAAAAATTGTAAAGGTGTGCACCTGTGGAACAGGTGCGCAAACATGGTAGTTTTTGTTATAACCAAAATGAGGTTCTGTGAACGTAAAGAGAATGAGAGGAGGGTTTGAGGGTGGCACCATGGTCCAGGCTTAAACTGAGGCTCAGCTGCCACATCACAACGATAGCCTAGTCTACAAGGTCTGCATCAGGTGCACCAAAGCTTGATATCCACGACTGATTCATTTTAATGAATGTCAAACGGTCGACTGAGTCGGTGGAGAGTCTCGTTCGATGGTCTGTGACAAATCCTCCTGCTGCGCTGAATGCCCGTTCCAATAGGACACTGGAAGCAGGGCAGGCCAACAACTCCATGGCATACTGGGCCAGTTCTGGCCAGTGGTCTAATCTTAAGACCCAGTATGCCAGTGGATCGGCATCGGTCACATGAAAAGCCCTCTGTGTCACTTTGTGCCCTCACGTAATCGTCCACCATGTGATGCAGACGCTGTCGATGCGATGTGGCAGCTGAGAGGCCTGGGCGGTGAGGACTAAAAAAAGACCGAAAGGCATCCGTCAACCTCACGCCTTCTCCAACGCTCCTCTCGTGACCACCAGTAGAATCCATGGTAGGTTGTCCCCGCCCCTGCACCCTACGGGAGTCGGGGAACGTGTTCACCAGAATCCTCTTGAGACTGTCCTCAAGGGATTTGATCCTGTGGACTCTCTGGGTGGATGGGAAAAGCTCAGAGACTTTAGACTTGTACCGGGGGTCAAGTAGGGTGGCCAACCAATAGTGGTTAGTCTCTTTAATGGCCTTGATTCTGGGGTCCTTTCGCAGGCTCTGAAGCATGATGTTTCCCATGCATCGCAAATTAGCGAAGGCCTGAGAAGCTGACTCCTCGGGGTCACTCAAAACGACATTATCTTGAACGGGCTCCTCCTCCTCCCAGCCACGCACTACTCCAAAGTGTCCCGAGGGAGTCAAACTAGGCCTTGCAGATTGCCGCATTTCTTCCTCCTCCTCCTCCTCAAACCCTGCAAAAGTTCCCGCAGAATCGTCCTCCTCCTCCTCCTCTTCCACCCCTGGATCCTGCTCGGGCCTCTGGGAGCTAGGCATAATGGGGTCAGGATTCTCAGGATAAAGGGGGCCTTGAGAGGCAAGGAAGTCCTCCTCTACCTCCTGCTGCTCTGCCTCCAGTGCCCTGTCCATAATGCCACGCAGAGTGTGCTCCAACAAAAACAGTACCGGAAGGGTGTCACTGATGCATGCGCTGTCCCGGCTGACCATCCATGTGGCCTCCTCAAATGGCGAGAGGACAGCGCATGCATCCTTAATCAAAAGCCACTGCCGTGGTGAAAAGAAGCCCAGGCGCGCAGAGCCAGTGCTGGTGCCGTACTCGCATAGGTATTCATTGAGGGCCCTCTGCTGCGTGTACAGGCGCTGCAGCATAGCCAAGGTGGAGTTCCAGCGGGTGGGCATGTCACAGATGAGGCGGTGTACCGGCAGGTGAAACTCGCACTGCACTTCGGCCGAACGTGCAGTGGCACTGTACGACCGCCTGAAGTGACTACACACCCTTCTTGCCATCCTTAGCACATCCTGCATTCCCGGGTAAGAGTTCAAAAACCGCTGTACCACGAGATTCAGGACATGGCACATGGGTTAACTTGACGAAGGGCGGCCAGGAGGTTTGACCCATTATCAGTAACCACCATCCCTGGCTGCAGCTGGCGTGGTGTCAACCACCTCTGGGCCTGCAGAGCCCCAAGAATCTGAGGGGCAGTGTGCTGCCTGTCCCCTAGACACACAAGCTGCAGCACTGCGTGACACCTTTTGGCCTGAGACATAGAATAGCCCTTTGAACGTTTACGTGGTACCTCATCATATTCAAAGGACCATTCTGCAGAGGAGGGCAGGGAGGAGGTAGAGGAGGAGGAGCAGGAGGGGGTAGAAGTGATCGATCTACCCGGATCAGCGACACCACCAGCTGTTTGCAGACGTGGGGGCAACACTGGCTGCAGCACCGAGCCCTGGCTACAATCCCTTCCGCTGGCAAGCAGTGTCACCCAGTGAGCAGTGACATAAATGTACCGTCCCTGCCCATGTTTGCTTGACCAAGTGTCAGCCGTCAAGTGTATCTTACGGCTGACTGACTTGGCCAGGGACGACACTACATTGCCTTCCACATGTTGGTATAGGGATGGCAGGGCCTTACGGGCAAAGTAATGCCGACTTGGCACCTGCCACTGTGGAACTGCACATTTTGCGAAGTCACGGAAGGGAGCAGACTCTACCAGGTTAAATGGTAATAGTTGCAGAGCCAGTAGTTTAGCCAAACTACTTTTTAGACGCTGGGCATGTGGGTGGCGGGGAGTATACATTTTTTTTCGTTCCAGCATGTGTGGAATCGAAATTTGGCATCTAGATGTTACAGCTGGTGGTGTGCTGGAGGTAGATGCGACACTGCCTGCTATATCATCATCCCTGTCAGTGGAGGCTGCCAACAGGTGACGAGTGACTATAGCAGGGCCAGGAACAGACTGATGTGCAGGTGGAGCAGGTGGAGCATGAGGAGGAGCGCGAGGAGGACTAGGAGGCCGACGGACCGATCTTTGGCCCTTTTGTGGGTTCTTTAAATGCTCCTGCCAACGGGCCGAGTGGTGGGTTGTCAAATGCCTGTTTAGGCAGCTTGTACCCAGGTGGTTGACATTTCTGCCACTTTTTATACCCTTCTTACAAATCTTGAAGATTGCAACTGTTTTGTCTGCATGGGATGTTTCAAAAAAGTCCCAGCAAGATGAGGTGTGTATAGTGGCCCGGGAGACAACAGGTGCGGCCTTAGATGGAGCGGGCCGTCTAAACTCCCCTCTTGCTTGCTCTGCCTCCTCCTCAACCTCAGACCCAACATCTGACTCCATCAAAGACTGAGCATCAGGCCTGGCCTGGGAGACAACAGGTGCGGCCTTAGATGGAGCGGGCCATCTGCTCTCCCCTCTTGTTTGCTCTGCCTCCTCCTCAACCTCAGACCCAACATCTGACTCCATCAAAGACTGAGCATCAGGCCTGGCCCGGGAGACAACAGGTGCGGCCTTAGATGGAGCGGGCCGTCTGCTCTCCCCTTTTGCTTGCTCTGCCTCCTCCTCAACCTCAGACCCAACATCTGACTCCATCAAAGACTGAGCATCAGGCCTGGCCCGGGAGACAACAGGTGCGGCCTTAGATGGAGCGGGCCGTCTGCTCTCCCCTCTTGTTTGCTCTGCCTCCTCCTCAAACTCAGACCCAACATCAGACTCCATAAAGGACTGAGCATCAGGCTGGAGTAGATGGCCGACACTGTGGTCAAACAGCTCAGCTGACTCCTCTGTCATGTCTGAAGTTGGGTCTAAGGGAGGACGTGAGGTGGACATGGACTCATCTGTATTTGTTCTGACAACTGCAGAAGACTGACCACTTTTCTCTGCCTGGGTCACTGTAGTTGCAGATGATGCCGATGATGAGGGTTTGGTCATATAGTCCACCACCTCCTGTACATACTGTGGACTTATAGCTTGGCCACTGCCGGAGAACAATCCAAAAGGTGGCCTGGCTGAGGACTGACCACCACGTCCACCCCTGCCTCTAGACACCCTAGAAGCTGTGCCCCTTTCCGCAGCAGGGCCACGTATGCCTTTTCTTGGTCTACCAGGCATAATTGTCACTGATGCGTTGGCAACTGTGTGCGGTGAAAAACGCATACTGCTATGCGACCCACAGTTGTCGCTGGATACAGCACAGCAGATGTGTCACGCACAGTAGCAAAGCCTTTTGCACAGTGGACCTAACGCTTTGAACAACAGGCGTTAAGTTGTCACTGATGCGTTGGCAACTGTGTGCGGTGAAAAACGCACACTGCTATGCGACCCACAGTTGTCGCTGGATACAGCAGAGCAGATGCGTGTCACGCACAGTTGCAAAGGCTTTTGCACAGTGGACCTAACGCTTTGAACAACAGGTGTTAAGTTGTCACTGATGCGTTGGCAACTGTGTGCGGTGAAAAACGCACACTGCTATGCGACCCACAGTTGTCGCTGGATACAGCACAGCAGATGCGTGTCACGCACAGTAGCAAAGCCTTTTGCACAGTGGACCTAACGCTTTGAACAACAGGCGTTAGGTTGTCACTGTATTTTGCTGCCTAGCAAGCATGTATACCTGCTGTGATACAGCAGCACTGTGCAACGTGCTCACTAAACAGAACCCTCACACTTTCCCTACAGAAACTCAATTATTAAATATAACTAATGTAGTACAAAGTTCCCTAACTATACTAGATATCCCTTTTCACTAAATAGAAAGCTCCATACAGCAGAAGACTGACACTGTCCCTTAAGTTTTTTTTTTTTTTTTGTAACTCTAAGAACCAGCACAATCGCTGTATCTAACTACACTGGCTGTAAGCTAAATACAATTCTGCTATATGGAGCTTTAGAACCACTCGATATGTAGGAAATGTAGTGTAGCAAAGTAGGAGTCAGAGAACTGCTTCAACTCTCTTCAACAGGATCTGGATCACTGTGCTAGGGGTTAGGCGGGGGGCCATCTTATATAGTGTGGGGCGTATTCACTCCTGATTGGCCTCTGGTCCCCGTAGTCACTCCAATCACGTTCCTAGGAGACTCCTGCCCCCTCATTGGCTTTTGCAGACGTTTCTGGGCCAATCACAGGCTTTTAAAGCCCAGTTCCTGTCCCAGTGCATTTTGGGCGGTTCTGGTGGCCGAATACCGAACTTTTACCGCAAAAAGTTCGGTATTCGGCCGAATATCAAACATCCAATGTTCGGATCGAACCGATGGTCGACCCGAACCGTTCAATCATCCTTACCCACCAGCAGTACCAGCTAGCATAACCCATCAGCAGTACCAGCCAGAAGTACCCACCAGCAGTACCAGCCAGAAATACCCACCAGCAGTACCCGCTAGCAGTACCGGCCAGCAGTACCTACCAGCCCCAGCCAGCAGAGCCCACCAGCAGTACCAGCCAGTAGGGATGATCGAACGGTTCGGGTCGACCATCGGTTCGACCCGAACATTGGATGTTCGATATTCGGCCGAATACCGAACTTTTTGCGGCAAAAGTTCGGTATTCGGCCACCAGAACCGCCCAAAATGCACTGGGACAGGAACTGGGCTTTAAAAGCCCGTGATTGGCCCAGAAACGTCTGCAAAAGCCAATGAGGGGGCAGGAGTCTCCTAGGAACGTGATTGGAGTGACTACGGGGACCAGAGGCCAATCAGGAGTGAATACGCCCCACACTATATAAGATGGCCCCGCCTAACCCCTAGCACAGTTATCCAGAGCCTGTTGAAGAGAGTTGAAGCAGTTCTGTCTGACTCCTGCTTGCTACACTACATTTCCTACATATCGAGTGGTTCTAAAGCTCCATATAGCAGAATTGTATTTAGCTTACAGCCAGTGTAGTTAGATACAGCGATTGTGCTGGTTCTTAGAGTTAAAAAAAAAAAAAAAAAAAAAAAAAAAAAAAACTTAAGGGACAGTGTCAGTCTTCTGCTGTATGGAGCTTTCTATTTAGTGGAAAGGGATATCTAGTGTAGTTAGGGAACTTTGTACTACATTAGTTAGATTTGAAAATTTAGTTTCTGTAGGGAAAGTGTGAGGGTTCTGTTTAGTGAGCACGTGGCACAGTGCTGCTGTATCACAGCAGGTATACGTGCTTGCTAGGCAGCAAAATACAGTGACAACTTAACGCCTGTTGTTCAAAGCGTTAGGTGCACTGTACAAAAGCCTTTGCAACTGTGCGTGACACGCAACTGCTGTGCTGTATCCAGCGACAACTGTGGGTCGCATAGCAGTGTGCGTTTTTCACCGCACACAGTTGCCAACGCATCAGTGACAACCTAACGCCTGTTGTTCAAAGCGTTAGGTCCACTGTGCAAAAGGCTTTGCTACTGTGCGTGAACCGCAACTGCTGTGCTGTATCCAGCGACAACTGTGGGTCGCATAGCAGTGTGCGTTTTTCACCGCACACAGTTGCCAACGCATCAGTGACAACTTAACGCCTGTTGTTCAAAGCGTTAGGTGCACTGTACAAAAGCCTTTGCAACTGTGCGTGACACGCAACTGCTGTGCTGTATCCAGCGACAACTGTGGGTCGCATAGCAGTGTGCGTTTTTCACCGCACACAGTTGCCAACGCATCAGTGACAACCTAACGCCTGTTGTTCAAAGCGTTAGGTCCACTGTGCAAAAGGCTTTGCTACTGTGCGTGAACCGCAACTGCTGTGCTGTATCCAGCGACAACTGTGGGTCGCATAGCAGTGTGCGTTTTTCACCGCACACAGTTGCCAACGCATCAGTGACAACTTAACGCCTGTTGTTCAAAGCGTTAGGTGCACTGTACAAAAGCCTTTGCAACTGTGCGTGACACGCAACTGCTGTGCTGTATCCAGCGACAACTGTGGGTCGCATAGCAGTGTGCGTTTTTCACCGCACACAGTTGCCAACGCATCAGTGACAACCTAACGCCTGTTGTTCAAAGCGTTAGGTCCACTGTGCAAAAGGCTTTGCTACTGTGCGTGAACCGCAACTGCTGTGCTGTATCCAGCGACAACTGTGGGTCGCATAGCAGTGTGCGTTTTTCACCGCACACAGTTGCCAACGCATCAGTGACAAATATGCCTGGTAGACCAAGAAAAGGCATACGTGGCCCTGCTGCGGAAAGGGGCACAGCTTCTAGGGTGTCTAGAGGCAGGGGTGGACGTGGTGGTCAGTCCTCAGCCAGGCCACCATTTGGATTGTTCTCCGGCAGTGGCCAAGCTATACGTCCACAGTATGTACAGGAGGTGGTGGACTATATGAACAAACCCTCATCATCGGCATCATCTGCAACTACAGTGACCCAGGCAGAGAAAAGTGGTCAGTCTTCTGCAGTTGTCAGAACAAATACAGATGAGTCCATGTCCACCTCATGTCCTCCCTTAGACCCAATTTCAGACATGGCAGAGGAGTCAGCTGAGCTGTTTGACCACAGTGTCGGCCATCTACTCCAGCCTGATGCTCAGTCCTTTATGGAGTCTGATGTTGGGTCTGAGTTTGAGGAGGAGGCAGAGCAAACAAGAGGGGAGAGCAGAAGGCCCGCTCCATCTAAGGCCGCACCTGTTGTCTCCCAGGCCAGGCCTGATGCTCAGTCTTTGATAGAATCAGATGTTGGGTCTGAGGTTGAGGAGGAGGCAGAGCAAACAAGAGGGGAGAGCAGACGGCCCGCTCCATCTAAGGCCGCACCTGTTGTCTCCCAGGCCAGGCCTGATGCTCAGTCTTTGATGGAGTCAGATGTTGGGTCTGAGGTTGAGGAGGAGGCAGAGCAAGCAAGAGGGGAGAGCAGACGGCCTACTCCATCTAAGGCCGCAC
The DNA here is from genome assembly GCF_965119305.1 of Pelophylax lessonae. Taxonomy (NCBI): domain Eukaryota; kingdom Metazoa; phylum Chordata; class Amphibia; order Anura; family Ranidae; genus Pelophylax; species Pelophylax lessonae. The sequence goes on from NC_138768.1 coordinate 707,745,538, forward strand.
CTGTTGTCTCCCGGGCCACTATACACACCTCATCTTGCTGGGCCTTTTTTGAGACATCCCATGCAGATAAAACAGTTGCGATCTGCAAGATTTGTAAGAAGGGTATAAAACGTGGCAAAAATGTCAACCACCTGGGTACAAGCTGCCTAAACAGGCATTTGACAACCCACCACTCGGCCCGTTGGCAGGAGCATTTAAAGAACCCACAAAAGGGCCAAAGATTGGTCAGTCGGCCTCCTAGTTCTCCTCGCGCTCCTCCTCATGCTCCATCTGCTCCACCTGCTCCACCTGCACATCAGTCTGTTCCTGGCCCTGCTATAGTCACTCGTCACCTGTTGGCAGCCTCCACTGGCAGGGATGATGATATAGCAGGCAGTGTCGCATCTACCTCCAGCACACCACCAGCTGTATCATCTAGACGCCAAATTTCGATTCCACACATGCTGGAACGAAAAAAAATGTATACTCCCCGCCACCCACATGCCCAGCGTCTAAACAGTAGTTTGGCTAAACTACTGGCTCTGCAACTATTACCATTTAACCTGGTAGAGTCTGCTCCCTTCCGTGACTTCGCAAAATGTGCAGTTCCACAGTGGCAGGTGCCAAGTCGGCATTACTTTTCCCGTAAGGCCCTGCCATCCCTATACCAACATGTGGAAGGCAATGTAGTGTCATCCCTGGCCAAGTCAGTCAGCCGTAAGATACACTTGACGGCTGACACTTGGTCAAGCAAACATGGGCAGGGACGGTACATTTCTGTCACTGCTCACTGGGTGACACTGCTTGCCAGTGGAAGGGATTGTAGCCAGGGCTCGGTGCTGCAGCCAGTGTTGCCCCCACGTCTGCAAACAGCTGGTGGTGTCGCTGATCCGGGTAGATCGATCACTTCTACCCCCTCCTGCTCCTCCTCCTCTACCTCCTCCATGCCCTCCTCTGCAGAATGGTCCTTTGAATATGATGAGATACCACGTAAACGTTCAAAGGGCTATTCTATGTCTCAGGCCAAAAGGTGTCACGCAGTGCTGCAGCTTGTGTGTCTAGGGGACAGGCAGCACACTGCCCCTCAGATTCTTGGGGCTCTGCAGGCACAGGCCCAGAGGTGGTTGACACCACGCCAGCTGCAGCCAGGGATGGTGGTTACTGATAATGGGTCAAACCTCCTGGCCGCCCTTCGTCAGGGAAAGTTAACCCATGTGCCATGCCTGGCGCATGTCCTGAATCTCGTGGTACAGCGGTTTTTGAACTCGTACCCGGGAATGCAGGATGTGCTAAGGATGGCAAGAAGGGTGTGCAGTCACTTCAGGCGGTCGTACAGTGCCACTGCACGTTTGGCCGAAGTGCAGCGCGAGTTTCACCTGCCGGTACACCGCCTCATCTGTGACATGCCCACCCGCTGGAACTCCACCTTGGCTATGCTGCAGCGCCTGTACACGCAGCAGAGGGCTCTCAATGAATACCTATGCGAGTACGGCACCAGCACTGGCTCTGCGCGCCTGGGCTTCTTTTCACCACGGCAGTGGCTTTTGATTAAGGATGCATGCGCTGTCCTCTCGCCATTTGAGGAGGCCACAAGGATGGTCAGCCGGGACAGCGCATGCATCAGTGACACCCTACCGGTACTGTTTTTGTTGGAGCACACTCTGCGTGGCATTATGGACAGGGCACTGGAGGCAGAGCAGCAGGAGGAAGAGGAGGACTTCCTTGCCTCTCAAGGCCCCCTTTATCCTGAGAATCCTGACCCCATTATGCCTAGCTCCCAGAGGCCCGAGCAGGATCCAGGGGTGGAAGAGGAGGAGGAGGACGATTCTGCGGGAACTTTTGCAGGGTTTGAGGAGGAGGAGGAGGAAGACATGCGGCAATCTGCAAGGCCTAGTTTGACTCCCTCGGGACACTTTGGAGTAGTACGTGGCTGGGAGGAGGAGGAGCCCGTTGAAGATAATGTCGTTATGAGTGACCCCGAGGAGTCAGCTTCTCAGGCCTTCGCTAATTTGCGACGCATGGGAAACATCATGCTCCAGAGCCTGCGAAAGGACCCCAGAATCAAGGCCATTAAAGAGACTAACCACTATTGGTTGGCCACCCTACTTGACCCCCGGTACAAGTGTAAAGTCTCGGAGCTTTTCCCATCCACCCATAGAGTCCACAGGATCAAATCCCTTGAGGACAGTCTCAAGAGGAATCTGGTGAACATGTTCCCCGACTCCCGTAGGGTGCAGGGGCGGGGACAACCTACCATGGATTCTACTGGTGGTCACGAGAGGAGCGTTGGAGAAGGCGTGCGGTTGACGGATGCCTTTCGGTCTTTTTTTAGTCCTCACCGCCCAGGCCTCTCAGCTGCCACATCGCATCGACAGCGTCTGCATCACATGGTGGACGATTACGTGAGGGCACAAAGTGACACAGAGGGCTTTTCATGTGACGAATCCGATCCACTGGCATACTGGGTCTTAAGATTAGACCACTGGCCAGAACTGGCCCAGTATGCCATGGAGTTGTTGGCCTGCCCTGCTTCCAGTGTCCTATCGGAACGGGCATTCAGCGCAGCAGGAGGATTCGTCACAGACCATCGAACTAGACTCTCCACCGACTCAGTCGACCGTTTGACATTCATTAAGATGAATCAGTCGTGGATATCAAGCTTTGATGCACCTGATGCAGACCTTGTAGACTAGGCTATCGTTGTGATGTGGCAGTTGAGCCTCAGTTTAAGCCTGGACCATGGTGCCACCCTCAAACCCTCCTCTCATTCTCTTTACGTTCACAGAACCTCATTTTGGTTATGACAAAAACGACAATGTTTGCGCACCTGTTCCACAGGTGCACACCTTTACAATTTTTGGGCCTCCTTCAACACCAGCTCTTTGGGGTTAAGGTGGGGAGGCTATGCTAAAACAAAAACGACAATGTTTGCGCACCTGTTCCACAGGTGCACACCTTTACAATTTTTGGGCCTCCTTCAACACCAGCTCTTTGGGGTTAAGGTGGGGAGGCTATGCTAAAACAAAAACGACAATGTTTGCGCACCTGTTCCACAGGTGCACACCTTTACAATTTTTGGGCCTCCTTCAACACCAGCTCTTTGGGGTTAAGGTGGGGAGGCTATGCTAAAACAAAAACGACAATGTTTGCGCACCTGTTCCACAGGTGCACACCTTTACAATTTTTGGGCCTCCTTCAACACCAGCTCTTTGGGGTTAAGGTGGGGAGGCTATGCTAAAACAAAAACGACAATGTTTGCGCACCTGTTCCACAGGTGCACACCTTTACAATTTTTGGGCCTCCTTCAACGCCAGCTCTTTGGGGTTAAGGTGGGGAGGCTATGCTAAAACAAAAACGACAATGTTTGCGCACCTGTTCCACAGGTGCACACCTTTACAATTTTTGGGCCTCCTTCAACACCAGCTCTTTGGGGTTAAGGTGGGGAGGCTATGCTAAACAAAAACGACAATGTTTGCGCACCTGTTCCACAGGTGCACACCTTTACAATTTTTGGGCCTCCTTCAACACCAGCTCTTTGGGGTTAAGGTGGGGAGGCTATGCTAAACAAAAACTACCATGTTTGCGAACCTGTTCCACAGGTGCACACCTTTACAATTTTTGGGCCTCCTTCAACACCAGCTCTTTGGGGTTAAGGTGGGGAGGCTATGCTAAAACAAAAACTACCATGTTTGCGAACCTGTTCCACAGGTGCACACCTTTACAATTTTTGGGCCTCCTTCAACACCAGCTCTTTGGGGTTAAGGTGGGGAGGCTATGCTAAAACAAAAACGACAATGTTTGCGCACCTGTTCCACAGGTGCACACCTTTACAATTTTTGGGCCTCCTTCAACACCGGCTCTTTGGGGTTAAGGTGGGGAGGCTATGCTAAACAAAAACTACCATGTTTGCGAACCTGTTCCACAGGTGCACACCTTTACAATTTTTGGGCCTCCTTCAACACCAGCTCTTTGGGGTTAAGGTGGGGAGGCTATGCTAAACAAAAACTACCATGTTTGCGAACCTGTTCCACAGGTGCACACCTTTACAATTTTTGGGCCTCCTTCAACACCAGCTCTTTGGGGTTAAGGTGGGGAGGCTATGCTAAACAAAAACTACCATGTTTGCGAACCTGTTCCACAGGTGCACACCTTTACAATTTTTGGGCCTCCTTCAACACCAGCTCTTTGGGGTTAAGGTGGGGAGGCTATGCTAAACAAAAACTACCATGTTTGCGAACCTGTTCCACAGGTGCACACCTTTACAATTTTTGGGCCTCCTTCAACACCAGCTCTTTGGGGTTAAGGTGGGGAGGCTATGCTAAACAAAAACTACCATGTTTGCGAACCTGTTCCACAGGTGCACACCTTTACAATTTTTGGGCCTCCTTCAAAGCCAGCTCTTTGGGGTTATGGTGGGGAGGCTCCGCCAACACCAAAACTACCATGTTTGCGCACCTGTTCCACAGGTGCACACCTTCATAATTTTTACGCCTTCTTCAACACCAGCTCTTTGGGCTTACAGTGGTATGGCTCCGCCAACACCCAAACAACAACTTTTGCGCACCTGTCACACAGATGCATATCATTGTAATTTTTTTCCTTACAAAGGCAATTATTGCTTTCATTACCAGCACTTTCATAGGGATATGGTGTCAAGGCATCGTCCGCACCACCAAATGCCCAATTTTTAAGCATCCTTTACTTCTATTCAAAGTCAAGAGACAACAGTATTCATCCAAAACATCTCTAATCTTGTTCACTCTGCACTACATTGTGGCCCCTACCCCTAACCCTCAATGTATCCGTGCATATATGTCTGTTTCTTGTGAGATTTCAAGTTAAAGTGCACCAAACACCATTTTACATGAAATAAAGTGCAATTACATACATCTTTGGACTTCTTGAAACATTTGGTAATAAAAGCCCCATTGTGGAAATACACCCGTTAATTATATGCACATTTAAAGAGACAGCACCTTTTTCCAAAAAAACCTCTAATCTTGTTCCCAGTGCACTGCATTATGTCCCCATCATACACATTGGCTGAGCCGTTGATTAGGAGCAAAAGAAAGGTGCGGTTAAGCAAAAAAGTCATTTTTGAAGGTTTGGTATGCTGTAATTCTGGTTCTGGACATGCAGGTACAGGTTGTAACTTCACAGGTACAACTTTTAGACCCCCCAGACACTAAATCCAAAGAAATCTCTTTTTTTTTTTATTTTTTTATTTTTTCAATAATTGGCTATCTATCAAAAACGACAATTTTTAAGAACTTTTTTTCGTGTGATTAATAGTCCCTGGGGCATGACCCAGAACCCTAGGCACTTTTTAGGGGCATTTATTGGGTTTTAGGGCTTAAAAATGGTGTTTTTTGATTACAGAAGTTCGGGTCCCATTGATTTCAATGGGGTTCTGAAATCCGAACCGAACTTTCGTGAAGTTCGGGTGTTCTGGTCGAACCGAACTTTTCAAAAGTTCGATCATCCCTACCAGCCAGCAGTGCCCGCCAGCACCAGCCAGCAGTACTTACGAGCATAACCCACCAACAGTACCAGCCAGCAGTACCCACCAGCACCAGCCATCAGCACCCACCAGCAGTGCCCTTCAGCAGAACCCACCAGCAGTACCAGCCAGTAGTACCCGCCAGCAGTACCCACCAACAGTACCTGCCAGCAGTACCCTCCAGCACCAGTCAGCAGTACCCACCAACAGTACCTGTCAGCAGTACCAGCCAGCAATACCCACAAACAGTACCCACCAACAATTCCTGTCAGCAGTACTAGCCAGCAATACCCACCAGCAGTACCCACCAGCGGTACCAGCCAGCAATACCCACCAGCACCAGCCAGCAGTACCCACCCGCAGTACCGGCCAGCAATACCTACCAGCACCAGCTAGAAATACCCACCAGCAGTACCAGACAGCATAACCCACCAGCAGTACCAGCCAGAAGTATCCACTAGCAGTAACGGCCAGCAGTTCCAGCCAGCAGTACCCACCAGCACCAGCCAGCAGTACCCACCAGCAGTACCAGCCAGCAGAACCCCCCAGCAGTACCAGCCAGCAGTACACACCAGCATAACCCATCAGCAGTAACTTCCAGCAGTACCCACCAGCACCAGCCAGCAGTACCCACCAGAAGTACCAGCCCTGTAGTATAGCCAGCAGCAGCCACCAGCTATACCCACCTGGGAGACAGCAGCACCCAGTGATATCTGCAGGAATCCTGAGGAAGATGTGAAGATTGAGGTTAGTTGAGTTGCAGATATACGACAGTGCATCCATGTAAAAGCAGCCTTAGGCCCCTTTCACACAATTGGTCTAATCAGGTCCACCTGTCTGTTTTTCGGGTGGACCCAATTGGACCCTCCATTCCCCTCTATAGAGCAGCAGATGTAAACGGACTTGTGTCTGTTTACACCCGCCTATCTCCAATCCGAACCACTTAAAAAAACAGAAGGGGATCTGTTTAGATCAGGGGCCCATAGAGTAGAGCGGGTTGTGTCCGTGTCTGCTCTGCATATGCTGAGTGGACACGCACATGTCATCCACCCGCTCTGCTCATTGTGGCCCGTGACCGGTTACCAAAGTGCTACCTCTCTCCTCAAAAGGTTGAGCACCCCTGCTGTAGGGGCATGAGTCCCAGAGGGAGAGGTGCGCTGTAGCAGCATTCCCCCTTCGTTTTGCCGCGGTGTATGGAGGAAGGAAGGAGTCCTAGATGGAGAGGTGCGCTATACTGTAGTGCATCAGGAGACCTGTGGGGAAATCATAAACATCTCCTGTGAAATTGATAAAAGTGCCCTAATATTTTCATTACTATGGTTAACAGGTCTCACTATTCTTTCCTACCTCCTCGCTGAGAGGAAGTGCCATCATTTTAACCACTTTACCACTAGAGCATTTTGCTGTCTTACGTCTGGGCCACTTTTTGCGATTCGGCGCTGTGCGACTTTAACTGACAATTGCGCGGTCGTGCGACGCCGTACCCAAACGAAATTGACGTCCTTTTTTTCCCACAAACAGAGCTTTCTTTTGGTGGTATTTGAACACCTGTGCGAGTTTTACTTTTTGCGCTATAAACAAAAAAAGAGCGTTTATTTTGAAAAAATAACAATATTTTTAACATTTTTTTATATGAAATTCCCCCCAAAAAAGATGTAAAAACCAATTTTTTTTAAAATTTTTGGCCAATTTGTTTTCTGCTACCCATGTTTGGTAAAAAAAATCGCAATAAGCGTATTTTGATTGGTTTGCGCAAAAGTTATTGCATTTACTAACAAAGGGAAAGATTTCTGTCATTTTTGATGTTTTTTTTTTTAACGAGTAATGGCGGCGATCTGCGTTTTTTTTTTTGCGGGACTGCGACATTGCGGCGGACAGATCGAACCCTTGACTGACATTTTTGACACTTTTGGGGGTACCAGTGACATTACTGCAGTAATCAGTGCTATATATATGCACTGTTACTATAAAAATGACACTGGCAGGGAAGGGGTTAATTTTATTGGAGAGGGAGGGGTTAATGTATGCCTGGTGCTTACTGACGTGTGTGGGGGGGGGTGACTGTGTGAGACAGGGACAGATCGGATGTCCAGCTATGCTGAACAGTCCGATCTGTCACTCCCTGTCACTGAGGAGATCCGCCCGCTTGTGTTTACACAGGCGGGCGGATCTCCACACTAGATCCCCGACGATCGGGGCAGAGCAGCGGCGATCGCCGCTGCTCCTCCCCTGGCCCGACTCCCGCTGTGAATGAAAACAGCGGGAGCGCGCCTCCGGCGGCGTGTGAGCGCCGCCTACAGGGGAGGAGTCTGGCGACGTAGGTCTACGTTGCCAGACGGGAACGAGCCACTTTGCCGCAGTACTATTCAAGTACTCAGCGGTTAAACGTGTCACTGTTTAAAACGAGGTTAGGACTGTATTATACGTTAAAAACAGTTCTGTAGGCAAAACCCTATTTTCTGGCAGTGCCCCTCCAGATACTAGACTCTGGATCGGCCCCTACCCCTAGGAAGGGAAATTCACTCCTGTAAGAATTATCATGGGAAAAATATGTCTCCACTGAACGTTTACCACCTTTTCTTTTTCGCACAACAACCCAACATGTCTAAATCCAATTGTCACAGGGCCAGAAAGTGAGGTGAAATCTTCTGAAAAGGGGCACAGACAGCAAAACAACCCATACAGGGGTGTTAACCCTTCCCTATGCTATCCAAAAAAATGTAAAAATTATTTTTATGGCTGGAGTTATACTTAAAAAATGTACCTATTCCAACTGACATACAAATTCAACTTAAGAACAAATCTACAGAACCTATCTTGTTTGTAACTCAGGGGCTTCCTGTACTGTAGAATATTGAAATGACCATTGTCATTTTTTATCTTCCCCCATCCTCTCCTCTCCATTTTTTAGGTGATAGCCATTTGCTTTGCATGGTTGTGCGCAATGTCGTTTCAGTCGTTTCAGCATCTTTTATTTTGACCTTGTAACCTCAGACATTTTCTTATGTGTGTATTGTGATAACGTTTGTTTGTTTTCAAAGGAATTGTCTTTTACTAACTAGACCCCCAACTGTGAGCAATAATAAGTTTCCAAGTGCATAATTGCATGTCATTACATTTGCAGACATCAACATCTTCCTACTCATATTGCCTTCCCATTCACATATTGCCTATTCGTTTTATCACTTTGGAATGTCTTATGATCAGATATTTGCAAAATGTTGACTTGTTATTAGACTGAAATAGCATGTTGTTAAAATTCACCCATCAGATGAACCTTATGGTATGTCAGTTTAGAAGTGCGTAATTGCCAGAAGTTCTACTGAAGCTAAAATATTTTAAAAGATATCTAGAATAAGTATTATGTTTTGATTGTATTACTGTAGTAATGGCTTTATCAGACTGGTTGCACTAAAAAAAGAATATTTTGAGGACTGCTAAATAGATGCATTAGTCCAGGCAAACAGAAAGGGCATTGCCTACCAGCTTAGTGACTCAAACTTCAGTTCTTGTATTCATTTTCTGTACCTGGCTGCACCTTTAGTTTGCTGGTATCCTTGTCTTCTGAATGTTGTTGAACCTGTGTCTGTGAAAATGGCAGGTTTATGTGTTTTGTGTCGGAGTCACTTAAAGTATATTTAACCACTTAAGCCCCGGAAGATTTTACCCCCTTCCTGACCAGGCCCTATTTTGCGATTCGGCACTGCGTGACTTTAACGGACAATTGTGCGACGCTGTACCCAAATGAAATTGACGTCCTTTTTTTCCCACAAACAGAGCTTTCTTTTGTTGGTATTTCATCACCTATGCCATTTTTACTTTTTGCGCTATAAACAAAAAAAGAGCGACAATTTTGAAAAAATAACAATATTTATCAAATTTTTTTATATGAAATCCCCCCCCCCAAAAAAATGTAAAAATCAAAATTTTTTAACATTTTAGGCCAATTTGTTTTTTGCTACATATGTTTGGTAAATAAAATTGCAATAAGCGTATTTTGATTGATTTGCGCAAAAGTTATTGCATTTACTAACTAAGGGAAAGATTTTTGTCATTTTTGGTATTTTTTTTTTAACGAGTAATGGCGGCGATCTGCGTTTTTTTTTTTTGCGGGACTGCGACATTGCGGCAGACATATCGGACCCCTGACTGACATTTTTGACACTTTTGGGGGTACCGGTGACATTACTACAGTAATCAGTGCTATACATATGCACTGTTACTGTAAAAATGACACTGGCAGGGAAGGGGTTAACTTTATTGGTGATGCAGGGGTTAAGTGTGTCCCTAGGGGCGTGCTTCTAACTGTAAAGGGGTGTGGCTAGTGATGTAACCACAGAGACATACGATCCTACATAGCAGGATCGTATGATCTCTGCAGTTAGATCAGGGAGAATGACAGGCGACTTTGTTTACATCAGCCGCCTGCCTTTCTCCCTCTCCACGGGGAGATCGCGAGTGTACGGCGGACATCGGGTCCGCCGGTCACATGCGTGGACTTGTTAGGGAACGATCAGGGGCGGGAGCACGCCTCCGGCGGCACGCGCTCGCCCCCCTAGAGGCTCTTAGGCTAGCGACGTAGTACTACGTCACTTTGCCTGTACGGGGCTGACCGCCGCAGTAAAAAGTCGTGCGGTGGTCAGCAAGTGGTTAAACATTTACAATGAACTTCTCTTATATGCTGCCTTTTGATTTCCTAAATATGTCATTGAAAACATGTTGTTATATTTGCTTTATAAGTGCAAAAATATCTGTTGCTCTTGTCATAAATTCTGAGCTATCCTGTGTCCTATGCTCTCTCCCCGTGTAATGTCAAAGAGACTATTTAGCTCTCCCTTTTCTTGTCTTGGACTACAAATTAATTACTACTTATGTTTTGGATAGGACAATAGAGGGGATGCTTCATTTGGCAGGGATGACACCACTCAGTTCACAAACATGTATGTTGTCACTCATTAACAGATCAACAGGCATTTTTTTCTGTACTTGCGTGATCTTTAAAGGGATAAAGTACATTGATAATTGTGTTGTATTGCCTTTTTTTTTTTTTTCTTTCCTTGACACATTCTTTGAGCTTCACTCATGGCTATCTCATCGGAAAAGCAATATTGCATAGCACAAAATCATGTAATATGAGGATGCAGCCTGTGACTCAGATAATGCAGTCAATCTGGCTAGAAGGAAAAATGTAAAACAGAAATACAGTACAAGGTAAACTACTGGAATGCAGCAAATCTACAATGATTCTATTGATTAGTATCCTTTTTTTTGAAGATGTTATAGAACAGGGGTGTCCAAACTTTTGATTTTTCTGAGCCACATTGGAAGAAGAGGAATTGTCTTGGGCTGCATTTGCTCGGGCACGGCAGCCCAATCATTTAAATGGGCTGATGTGCTTGTGTTTAACCACTACTGGCCTGGAAGATTTTCCCCCTTAATGACCAGGCCATATTTTGCGATTCCGCACTGGTTTACTTTAATACACAATTGCGCGGTTATGCGATGATGTACCCAAAAAAAATTGATGTACCTTTTTCCCCACAAATAGAGCTTTTTTTTTTTTGCTGGTATTTGATCACCTCTGCGATTTTTATTTTTTGCGCTATAAACAAAAAAATAGCGACAATTCTAAAAAAATATATATATATTTTTCACTTTCTGCTATATAACATTCCCAAAAAAAATGTAAAAATCTAAATTTTTAAACATTTTAGGCCAATTTTCTTTCTGCTACATATTTTTGGTAAAAAAAAAAAAATCGCAATAAGAATATTTTGATTGGTTTGCACAAAAGTTATCACGTCTACTAACTACGGGAAGGATTTATATCATTTTTATTGGTTCTTTTTTTTTACTAGTAATTGCGGCGATCTGCGATTTTTAGCGGGACTGCAACATTGCGTCAGACAGATCAGACCCCTAACTGACATTTTTGACACTTTTGGGGGGACCAGTGACATTACTACAGTAATCAGTGCTAAAAATATGCACTCTTACTGTAATAATGACACTGGCAGGGAAGGGGTTAACACTGTGGGTGATAGAAGGGTTAAATGTGTACCTACGGGCGTGTTTCTTTGTCTTTGTGAAATGATCACAGAGACCTGTGTTCCTATATAGAAGGATCACGTGGGCTCTATGATCATTTCAGAGAGAACAGTCAGCTGTGTTTACAACAGCTGACCGTTCTTCTCTCTCAGCAGGGAATGATTGTGGGTGTCAGGCGGCAATCGGAGCCACCTGCCTCGTGCACTGGAGTCCCCGCTGTCGAGTGCAGGGGCACGATCAATGTATACCTACGTCGGTTTGTGCAGGAGGGCTGCCCTGCTGCAGTATAACTACGGCAGGCGGTCCTTAAGTGGTTAATGCAGGAAAAAGGTTCTTGCACTATTTTTGAACCGCAGGGGCTGGGAAATCTCATGGTGTTTTCCACATGTAATTTCCCCTCAGTTCCCACACCTGAAAACACACTGTTTTTAGATGCGTGAGGGTACCATTAAAGAGGCTGTAAATCCATACAAAAAAAAAAAAAATGAAACAAAAAAAAAACACCCTGTAGATGCCTCGTATACTAGCTCATTATGTAAAACTTGCCTTAGAACAAAGCTGTTCCAGCGGTGACCACACACTGTTGTCACCGCTGACATTTTCCCTGGAGTTTCTTCCGGCACTGTGATTGGCAGGAGCTGTGATGACGTCACTCCCACGCATGCGCAGGAGCCGCCATTCACGGCACGTGGCTCCAAAGGAACAGCACCCGTGGCCATTCCTTCAGAGCACATGTGCCAGTGATGTCACTGGCTGCATGTCATGTAAATATCTCCTAAACAGTGCATGTTTAGGGGATATTTACACTACCTATAGGTAACGTTGCCACCTCATCCCTTTAAACCAGGACACACATTAATTCCAAAAGTTCTGTGGCTGATTAAGGCATTAATTATACTCCCTTAGTGCATTATGTGCATTATATTAGCCTCAGAACCTGTGTAATTAATATGTGTCCTGGTATAAAGGGATGAGGTGACAACCCTACCTATAGATAAGCCTTATTATAGGCTTAACTATCCGTAAATGTTTTCAAAGGAAGTTTACTTCCTCTTTAACCCCTTGCCGACCGCCGCATGACTATATACTGCGGCGGTCAGCCCCTCCTGGGCAAAGTTGCGTGTCGGTACGTCCCTCGCCCACGAGCTTCTAGGGGGCGAGCACACGCCGCCGAAGGCGCGCTCCCGCCCCCGCTTGTTTCCTGACATCCCCGCGCAAGTGACCGGCGGCTCTGATGTCCGCCGGTCACTCGCGATCTCCCGCTGGAGAGGAAGAAAGGCAGGCGGCTGATGTAAACAAAGCTGCCTGTCATGCTCCCTGATGTATCTTCAGAGACTATACGATCCTGCTATGTAGGATCGTATGTCTCTGTGGTTACATCACAAGCCTTGCCCCCCACAGTTAGAATCACGCCCCTAGGGATACATTTAACCCACTGATCACCAATAAAGTTAACCCCTTCCCTGCCAGTGTCATTTAGCACTGATTACTGTAGTAATGTCACTGGTACTCCCAAAAGTGTCAAAAATGTCAGTCAGGGGTCCGGTCTGTCCACCGCAATGTCCCAGTCCCGCAAAAAAAAAAAAAAAATCGCAGATCGCCGCCATTACTAGTTAAAAAAAAAAACAATAAAAATGACATAAATCTTTCCCGTAGTTAGAAAATGCAATAACTTTTGCTTAAACCAATCAAAATACGCTTATTGCGATTTTTTTAAACAAAAATATGTAGCAGAAAACAAATTGGCCTAAAATATAAAAAAAATAAGATTTTTACATTTTTGTGGGGGGGAATTTCACATAAAAAATTTTAAAAATATTGTAATTTTTTTTTTAAATTGTCGCTCTTTTTTTGTTTATAGCGCAAAAAGGTGATCAAATACCACCAAAAGAAAGCTCTGTTTGTGGGAAAAAAAGACGTCAATTTCATTTGGGTACAGCGTCGCACGACTGCGCAATTGTCCGTTAAAGTCACGCAGTGCCGAATCACAAAAAATAGGCCCTGGTCTTTGAGCAGCCAAATCCTGCGGGGCTTAAGTGGTTAAGAACCACTGGCAGTCCCGCGCCCCTGTAAAGAGCAATGTGTTTTGATTGCAGGTGGGGCAACAGCTGCGATTCCCACACCAACAAACAACCGCAGTAGTATAAATCTAGCCTAAATTCATTGACAGTTTGTAAAATCCGTAATTTTTACATCTGTCTGTGAATATCTGTTATGAACATGCAGGGAGCAGCTGAGATTTGGGGGGGTTTGTGCAGCCCACCTTACCCCCCCCCCCCCCCATTAAGCCAAGTGGCATTTATTTGCCTGGCTCTATGTAGAATCCCTGCTATGGCTGTTGCCTTCACAAAATAGAAAATACAAAATTTACCGGGGCCTTTACAAAAACAGCCTCTCCGGCATCCCTTTAGCTTTGCTTATTCCTGTCTTCTCTGTGCTGATGCAGCTTCCATTCAAATAGATATACCCGCCATCCCCGCTATCCCTCCATACGTACTTGCCGCTGTGGCTTCTCTTCTTGGAAGGGCTCCTTCCAGACATGCCCCCTGGGCCGCATGCTAAACTCTCCCGGGCCATGGGGTTGGACACCCCTGTTGTAGAAGAACATGAGAGAATTACAAGAGCTGCCACAGCTGACCTTCTAAAATTTCTGTTTTCCTATTTACTGACTTAAATACTATTCTACTGAACAAAAGTTTGCTGATTATTGATCCCTATGATGGCTACAAATTAATGAGCCAGAGTATTGAAGCAAGAGAGTTAACAAGGTTGCCAGACGACTAGCATTTTAAAGGGTCAGCAATGTCATTCGAAATTTCCCCTGTGCTTTCAGAAACAGCTTGTTTTTTTAATGTATTTAAGTTAAGTGGACTTTTGGTTTTGGCCTGCAAATACAGAGCACATGTTAACATTAACCACTTATGGACCGGGCCTATTTCTGACATTTGTTGTTTATTAAAATCATTTTTTTTTTTGCTAGAAAATTACTTAGAACCCCCAAACATTCTTTCTATATATATTTTAAGCAGAGACCCTGGTGAATAAAATGGAGATTGTTGCAATATGTTATGTCACACCGTATTTTGCGCAGTGGTCTTACAAACGCAAAATACACTTTTTTGATTAAAAAAATAAAGAGAACACAGTAAAGTTAGCTTAATTTTTATGTATAATGTAAAATATGATGTTACGTCGAGTAAATAGACACCTAACTCGTCATGCTTTAAAATTGCGCACACTCGTGCAATGGCGATAAACTACGGTACTTAAAAATCTCCATAGGCGACACTTTAATATTTTTAACAGGTTACCTGTTTAGAGTTACAGAGGCGGTCTAGTGCTAGAATTATTGCTCTCGCTCTAGAAATTGTGGCACTACCTCACATGTGTGATTTGAACACCGTTTACATATTCTGGCACGACTTATGTATGCGCATGCTTCTGCACGCGAGCTAGAAGGGACAGGGCACTTTACATTTTTTTTCTCCTATTTATTTTACTTTTTATTTTTTATTTTTACACTGACCCTTTTAATTTTTTTTGATCACTTTTATTCCCATTACAAGGAATGTAAATAACCCTTTTAATAGAAATAAGCAGGACAGGGTCTCTTGTTTAGCGAGATCTGGGGTCAAAATTACCTCAAATCTCACATGTACACTTAAAAGCAAAAAAAGTAACCCCAAAAAAAAAAAGTCAGCCCTTTATGGCCGTTAGGCAGAAGTGACATCAGACGTCGCTCAGGTCCTCCAGAGTCGAGTGGGGGCCATCTTGACCTCACTCTACTTTCTTCCCATCGCTCCAGGGGATCGGATCTTTTTCCCCTTTACCGACTGGTCTGGGAAGTGGGGAAATGACCGGAAAGCCGCAGAAGGGGGGGCACTTCTTCTGCTGCCTATAAAAGTGATCCTGTGGCCAATCCGCTGCCAGGACCTCTTTTATCGGACGCCGAATCATATAAAAAAAAGATACCAGGGTTATGGCAGCTAGCTCAAAGTAATGACGTATATATTCAGTGGGTGGTCCAGAAGTGTATCAAAGTCCAAAAACAAAAAATGTGTAAATTATATCTAAACAGTACTTAGATACCGACATTAACACCCAGCAAATCTGTCCAAAGTTTCATTATTTTCCCTCTTAATACCACCTAGTAGTTACAAGGAAAAATTGCATTTGTGTAGGTCTGATGTTATTCTGCTCTAACTTCCTCCCTTTTTCATTTCTTCTGCATAGTGGTTGGTGGGCAGCTTGACCCTAGGATGTCATAGTTAACAGATGTTCTTTTCTTAATTTTGTGATATTCCACAGATCTGAAAATGATTTTTATGGCTTTTGCTACCAGTGAGCACTTGGACGAGGCAAGGTAATTGGCAATCCAAGGATGTTGACCTTACATCTTATTACAGGTTTGTTCAATTAACTGCTTTACTCCAAGATATTTTTTCACCCACGTCTCGTCTTAACTCTCAGAGCATTTTTTTTTTTTTTTCATTTCCGAGATGTGTTAGTTTACCATTTTACCCTTTAAACTTTTGTAGTTGATGATAACATGTTATACAACTCTATTTTTGGACGGATATTGCTTTAATTTGGTATCAGATTTGTCCAGATATATTATTACCCAAGTTAAATTAGGGAGGAAAGAGGAAAAAAAATGTATTTTCTTAAATTCTTTGGCAATTAAGTAAGCTTTATATAAGTTACACAGCCAAAGATATTGTATCCCAAATGCAAAAGACAAAGTTTTCTGACTAAAATAATCGTGTAAATTAAATTTTGTACACTAGTGAAATGGTAAAGCTTTAAGTCAAAATTCACCTTTCAATTTAGAAGAGTTTTTTTTAATGGTACATTGCTATGCTCATAATCAGAAATAAACTATTTGAATAAATTGTTGGTTTATCAATACTACAAGGGCAAGTCTGGCTTGTGTTCCCAGAAAGTAGAAATTACTTTTTTTAAGGTTTGTGATTGCAATCAAATCAGAAGGACATTGCCTATGGTTGTGTGAGTATTTAATACTCACACAAACAGAACAATTGTCACCCAGAGAACCAACCTATTTGTTTAGAGTTTTTAAACACATTTTATTATAATAATTTATAATAACATACAAAGAATACGTTAACCAATCTAAATTAAATTCATGTTGGTACCTTTTTTTTTTCTTTTTTGTATGTATATTTTAAAAGTTTTAAAAGTAATACAAATAGCTGCTAGGTTCTGGTAAATAATGCCCGCATCCCTAAAGTCTGAACTCTATTGGAAAGACCCCGTAATATGGGATTTTTTAGTGCAAAAAAGTTTGCAAAAGCAATTGAAAAGTGTATAAATTGTAATTTACATATATGTATAAAAAGACAATACAATGCAAAAGTTCAATAAAAAGACATAACATAGCATAGCAGTTGACAAATACAGTGTTGTTGTGTAAAAATAACCTCAAATCAACTGTGATGAGAGAGATATGAACCCAACGCATTTCGAAAGATCATGTATTTTCTTCATACAGGGGTATATGGTTACACAGTACATTTTTCTGTTATATAGAAAGTAAATATATTACAGTTAGATGTACATACAATTTGCATTAAGTACATGCCTCATGCCTGTTTGTACTAACCTGCTATGATTTTACAGCAATGAGAAAGGCAACCGCATGATTTAAAAATACAAAACTGTGTGGTCTTTGCTGTAGCCTGTCATTTCAAAGGTCAAACATGTCAAAAACCACCACCTCTCACTCCATGGAGCCACAAGGGGTTAGATATATTAAGGACCCAGATGATTGAAAAAAGTCTGCCAGGGTAGAAAATTGTTATATGTAAAAAAAAATATTTGGTCATAAAAGGATATATTAAACATTTTTAAAAATTAGGTTCAAAATGGGTGAATATGAAATACTGCACAGGATTTAAGCGTGATCTGTGTTGGATTGCTTATCAATGCACAACCATTCGGTGGCCACCATACTATAAACAGCATACAAAGCCATCCATAACTCTGTCTGAAGCTACATTACTGATCTTATATAAAAATATTACTCCAATCATCCTTTTAGCACCTCCCAGGACCTCCTGCTTGCTAGCTCTCTTGTCATCTTCTCCCGTCACCAACTACTCCAGGATTTCTCCAGAATTTCCCCTTCCTCTGGAACTACCTACCCAAATGTGTTCAACTATCTCCTACTCTGTCCACTTTTATATAATCCCTGCAAAATCATCTCTTCAGAGAAGCCTGTCCCACCTCAGCCAAAAACGATACTTTTGTTTTTTTCCATCAGCTTATTCATCACAGTTATTACCTGTTTTACTTTCCAAACCTTTTAGATTCTAAGCTCCCACAAGCAGGGCCCTCCTAATCTTCTTGCACCAATTTGTAATATAATTGTACGGTCATCCTTTTTTTGTAAGGCATTGTGAAAAACTGTTGGTGCTATATAAATCCTGTTCAATAATAATAATCTGATTAAATTCCTGTTAGAAGAAAAAGGCTTTTTAGGTAGTGAAGCTGCGACACATGCCTTTACATAAATTGGTAATAAACCTACTTTAGGTTAGACCTGTCTTAAAAAGGTGAATTCTTGTATTTATACTCTGGCAAAAAGAGGGTGAATTTATGATGCAAAAAAAAAATATGTAATCAAAAAATATTACCACTAAAAGACTAACAAAATAAATGTAATATATTTACCTGTATATACAGTATCTCACAAAAGTGATATATATATATACATATACACATATTTATCTAGTATATTAACCACTTCTGGACCGGAAGGATTTGCCCCCTTAATGACCAGGCCATATTTTGTGGTTTGGCACTGCGTTACGTTAACGGGCAATTGCTTGGTCGTGTGACGCTGTACCTAAATAAAATTGATGTCCTTTTTTTTCCCCTACAAATAGAACTTTCTTTTTTCTTTTGATCACTTGTGCGATTTTAATTGTTTGCGCTATAAACAAAGAAAGAGCGACAATTCTGAAAAAAAAAAACTATATTTTTCACAATCTGCTATATAACATTCCCCCCCCCCAAAATTTTTTTTCAAAATCTAATTTTTTTAACATTTTAGACCAATTTTTTTTCTGCTACATATTTTTAGTAAAAAAAAAAAAATCGCAATAGGCATATTCTGATTAGTTTGCACAAAAGTTGTTGCATCTACTAACTACAGGAAAGATTTATGTCCTTTTTTTATAGATTTTTTTGTTATTAGAAATGGCGGCGATCTGCGATTTTTTGCAGGACTGCGACATTGCGGTGGACAGATCAGGACCCCTGACTGACTTTTTTGACACTTTTGGGGGGACTAGTGACATTACTACTGTAATCAGTGCTAAAAATATATACTGTTACTGTAATATGGACACTGGCAGGGAAGGGGTTAACACTGTGGGTGGACAAGGGTTTAAATGTGTACCTAGGGGCGTGTTTCTAACTGTGGGGGGCGTGGCTTGTGACATGATCACAGAGACCTGTGTTCCTATATAGAAGGATCACAGGAGCTCTATGATCATTCCAGGGAGTAAAACGGTCAGCTGTGTTTACAACAGCTGACCGTTCTTTTCTCTCAGCGGGGAACGATTGTGGGTGTCAGGCGGCAATCGGAGCCACCTGCTCCGTGCATCGGCTTCCCTGCTGATGAGCGGGGGTGGGAGCATGCCGCCGACCCCTAGCTGCCTGCATGCGACCGACGTATACCTACGGCGGTTTGCGCAGGAGCGCCTGCCTGCCGCAGTATAACTGCGGCGGGAAGTCGTAAAGTGGTAAAAAAAAAATATATATATATATATAGATATATATATCTATATATACACATATACACACACAGAGTATATATCTATATCGCATAAGTGATATAAGTAAAATAAAGGCCATTTAGGACCCTATCTTCATGGAATTTGCCTGTTCTCCCTGCAGTTCTGTGGGTTTCCTCTGGGAGGAGCAAGTCTATTCATTCCTTCGGATTATTGCTGCTGACCAAAGGCTATTAACTATGAGTAGTTCCTAATTTCTATTGGAAACTAGACACTTCAAACAATTAAAAAAAAATGTTTAGTGAGTTGAGAACCTATCGGACGTTTTTTGTCGATACTCATATCGAATGCAACATTTGAGTCCCCCCCCCCCAGATAACGGTACCTTCGACCGGCAGAGAGAGGGAAGCGAACATGGAACTAAAGAATCTGTCTTGTGCCAGATTGGGAGAATAGTAAGAGATAAAGGAGAATGTGCGATTGTCAAGTGAGCCCTTAACCAAGATATAGCGGCCTTCAGGGTCTCTGTGAATAAGGGAGGGGGCAAATTTACAGCGATCAGAAAACAATACTCCCTTAGTTTTCCCTACAGCATTGGCGAGAAAGAAAACGGGATATTTAGGATGGAGAAATTTGGGACTGAATTGTTTGGGGAAGTGGGTCTCCTGTAGGAGTATAATATCTATTTTCTGTGTGTGGAAAGATTGGAATGCCTTCCTCCTCTTAACAGGGGAGTTTAGGCCCTGAGTGTTGTGGGTACCTATTCGGAGAAGTGGAGCGTTAACATTGTCGTCAGCCATGGATCAGGGGTAGCAGGAACCATAGAGAACCCAAGACACTTACCCCTCTATTGAAGGAAGTGAGGGCTCGGAAAGGACAACCTCATAATGTGGCATACCGTTGAGTGGACATCATGACACGGGGGACCTCCGGGGGGCCTAGAAACACAAGGAAAGGTTAGAACAGAAAGGACACACAGAAGAAAAAATTCCATCCAGGGAGTGAGAGATAAAAACCCCTCACACCCAAAGGAAAATGGTCAGTTCCCTTGCTAAAAACGCGAGGGGGAACCAATCAGGAGGACGGAACATAACCTAGTCCTCGAAACAGGTAAGGGCACAAGGTCTGCAACCTGGCCGCAGCGCCCATGCATCAGTCGTATTAAAACTAAGAATCAAAGTGTTAGTATACCAAAACATATATATATAGTGGACCAAAAGTCCTTGGCAGACAAAATCCTGTGAATAGAGCAATATAAGTAAAACAATGAGAGCATATAAGGGTGTTGACAGGAACAGACATCAGGGGAGCAAGCCACGGATGTTGTTGTGACTTACACCAGGGGGACGAATAAAGAAAAAAAAAAGGGGGGGAAGGGGGGGTAGCTGTATATTCAAAAAAATGTATAAGAGGTGAAATTAGCTGAGCAGACAGGGGAGGATTCGGTGGAGAACCTCCCGGAACCAGAGCGGCTGCTCAGGGTAAAATTGGGCACGCTGGCCCAACACATGCAGAGTTCCTTGGGCAGGGGTCAGCCTGTGAGAAAACAGTTCATCTCGGTTGCTTGGAGTCCTTGGAGCGCTTGTGCTTGGGCTTTTGCCAAAGAGGTGCAAAAGGACTAGTGGTCATCTGTCGTTTAGTTTATCCAGAAGGCGTTTTCTGTGGAGGTGGGGAGGCTGGAGCTGTGGAAAGCAGATGTAGATCCAAGAGAATTTTTTCAACATCAGAGAAGTTGGAGAATGTGTAGTATTTGTTTTTGTAGGAGAACTTCAGATTGAAGGGAAAAAGCCACCAATATTTTATCTCCTTTTGAGAGAGAACTGATGCAGGGATTTGAGAGATCTGCATCTTTGTATGGTAAATGGCGATAAGTCAGCAAAAATTTGAAAAGGGTGGTCCTGGAAAGAAAGCTGAGCAGTGGCGCAGGACTTTTTTTATCACTTCCTCCTTAATGGTGTAGTAGTGGGGTTTTACAACAATGTCCCTGGGTAGGCCATCCGAGCGGGGGGGACCCAGAGCTTTGTAAGTAGGGATGATCGAACGGTTCGGGTCGACCATCGGTTCGGCCCGAACATTGGGTGTTCGAGGTTCGGCCTAATTTAGAACTTTTTGCCCAAAAAGTTCAGAATTCGGCAACCAGAACCGACCAAAATGCAATGCTTCAGGAAATGGGCTTTAAAAGCCCGTGATTGGACCAGAACCATTAGCAAAAGCCAATTGAGGGGGCAGGAGAATGCTAGGAATGTGATTGGAGTGACTAGGGGGTCCCTAGACCAATCATTAGTGAATACGCCCCCCAGTATATAAGATCGCCCCCGCCATATTCCTAGCATTGTTATACTGGACATGGAAGAGAGTGGAAGCAGTTCTGTTAATTTTACTTTAAAAGTGTCATTTAGCTATTTATTAGTGTGACGAAAGGGATATCTAGTGTAGTTAGAGTGCTCCTTTACACTTAAGTTAGCTTCAAAAATTTAGTTTCTGTAGGAAAAGTGTTAAGTGTAAGGGGACCGTAGTGTAGTGTAGGGTTAACTGGCAGTGACTGCTATGGCAGGGTGACAAAACCCTTCCATAGCAGGGTGACCGCTATAGAGAAATGATCATTTCTCTGAGTTGCTTCGGAACTAGAATATGGCTTCTCACCAGCCAAGCATTTTTTATGCTGCAGGGGCTGCCACTGCCAGTGCTTTTTTGAGGACATGTTTGATGTCAGACATGACATCTGAACATGTGTATAGGGGGTATATATACACATATATGTCTGTATATATACCCCTAGACATATATAGGTGTGATAGTATAGCTATCAAAAAAAAAATGCCCAGGTGTGTTTTTGCTGGCATTTTTTGGGGGGTTTTGGAGGCAGGCAAAACATCTGAACTTGTGTATAGTGGTGTATATACACACATCCATATATTTATATACACACCTAGACATATATAGGTGTGATAGTAGCAGAAATATATGCTTGCGCTAATGAAATCATTTACAGTAATATATTTCTGCTACTATCACACCTATATATGGCTAGGTGTCTATATACATATAATTATGTGTGTATATATACCACTATACACAAGTTCAGATGTTTTGCCTGCCTCAAAAGAACCCAAAAAAATGCCAAAAAAACGCTAGCGTCAAAAAAAAATGCCCAGGTGTGTTTTAGCTGGCATTTTTTGGGGGGTTTTGGAGGCAGGCAAAACATCTGAACTTGTGCACAGTACCACTATACACAAGTTCAGATGTTTTTCCTGACTGCAAAGAACCCAAAAAAAAATGCCTGCTATTAAACCGGCAAGGTGTTACAGCAGAGAAGCCATACTCCTGTGCTGAAAGTTTTCTAATACAAACAATCCTTTTTTTTTTTTTATGGTTCTGGACATGCTACAGAGCTGAAACTTCACAGGTACACCTTTTAGACCCCCCAGACACAAAATCACACAAAAAAGTTCTTAAAAATTGTAATTTTCGATAAAAAAAACAATTATTGAAAAAATTAAAAAAAAGAGAGATTTTTTGATTTTTACTTTGGATTTCGTATCTGGGGGGTCTAAAAAGTGTACATGTGAAGTTTCAGCTCTGTAGCATGTCCAGAACCATAAAAAAAAGATTGTTTGTATTAGAAAACTTTCAGATCACCAATATGGCTTCTCGGTTTCCACACCTTGCTGGTTTCAAAGCAGGCATTTTTTTGGGTTCTTTGAAGTCAGGAAAAACATCTGAACTTGTGTATAGTGGTACTGTGCACAAGTTCTGATGTTTTGCCTGCCTCCAAAAACTCCCAAAAAATGCCAGCTAAAACACACCTGGGCATTTTTTTTTTTTACGCTAGCGGTTTTTTTTTTTGGCATTTTTGGGGGTTCTTTTGAGGCAGGCAAAACATCTGAACTTGTGTATAGTGGTATATATACACACATAATTATATGTATATACAGTGGGTACGGAAAGTATTCAGACCCCCTTAAATTTTTCACTCTTTGTTATATTGCAGCCATTTGCTAAAATCATTTAAGTTCATTCTTCTTCCTCATGAATGTACACATAGCACCCCATACTGACAGAAAAACACAGAATTGTTGACATTGTTGCAGATTTATTAAAAAAGAAAAACTGAAATATCACATGGTCCTAAGTATTCAGACCCTTTGCTGTGACACTCATATATTTAACTCAGGTGCTTTCCATTTCTTCTGATCATCCTTGAGATGGTTCTACACCTTCATTTGAGTCCAGCTGTGTTTGATTATACTGATTGGACTTGATTAGGAAAGCCACACACCTGTCTATATAAGACCTTCCAGATCACAATGCATGTCAGAGCAAATGAGAATCATTAGGTCAAAGGAACTGCCTGAAGAGCTCAGAGACAGAATTGTGGCAAGGCACAAATCTGGCCAAGGTTACAAAAAGATTTCTGCTGCACTTAAGGTCCCTAAGAGCACAGTGGCCTCCATAATCCTCAAATGGAAGACATTTGGGACGACCAGAACCCTTCCTAGAGCTGGCCGTCCGGCCAAACTGAGCTATTGGGGGAGAAGAGCCTTGGTGAGAGAGGTAAAGAAGTACCCAAAGATCACTGTGGCTGAGCTACAGAGATGCAGTCAGGAGATGGAAGAAAGTTGTAGAAAGTCAACCATAACTGCAGCCCTCCACCAGTCAGGGCTTTATGGCAGAGTGGCCCGGCAGAAGCCTCTCCTCAGTGTAAGACACATGAAAGCCCGCACGGAGTTTGCTAAAAAACACCTGAAGGACTCCAAGATGGTGAGAAATAAGATTCTCTGGTCTGATGAGACCAAAATAGAACTTTTTGGCCTTAATTCTAAGCGGTATGTGTGGAGAAAACCAGGCACTGCTCATCACCTGTCAAATACAGTCCCAACAGTGAAGCATGGTGGTGGCAGCATCATGCTGTGGGGGTGTTTTTCAGCTGCAGGGACAGGACGACTGGTTGCAATCGAGGGAAAGATGAATGTGGCCAAGTACAGGGATATCCTGGACAGAAACCTTCTCCAGAGTGCTCTGGACCTCAGACTGGACCGAAGGTTTACCTTCCAACAAGACAATGACCCTAAGCACAAAGCTAAAATAACGAAGGAGTGGCTTCACAACAACTCCGTGACTGTTCTTGAATGGCCCAGTTGGAGCCCTGACTTAAACCCAATTTAGCATCTCTGGAGAGACCTAAAAATGGCTGTCCACCAACATTTACCATCCAACCTGACAGAACTGGAGAGGATCTGCAAGGAGGAATGGCAGAGGATCCCCAAATCCAGGTGTGAAAGACTTGTTGCATCTTTCCCAAAAAGACTCCTGGCTGTATTAGACCTAAAGGGGGCTTCTACTAAATACTGAGCAAAGGGTCTGAATACTTAGGACCATGTGATATTTCAGTTTTTCTTTTTTAATAAATCTGCAACAATGTCAACAATTCTGTGTTTTTCTGTCAGTATGGGGTGCTATGTGTACATTCATGAGGAAGAAGAATGAACTTAAATGATTTTAGCAAATGGCTGCAATATAACAAAGAGTGAAAAATTTAAGGGGGTCTGAATACTTTCCGTACCCACTGTAGACACCTAGCCATATATAGGTGTGATAGTAGCAGAAATATATTACTGTAAATTATTTCATTAGCGCAAGCATATATTTCTGCTACTATCACACCTATATATGTCTAGGTGTGTATATAAATATATGTATGTGTGTATATACACCACTATACACAAGTTCAGATGTTTTGCCTGCCTCAAACGAACCCCAAAAAATGCCAAAAAAACGCTAGCTTCAAAAAAAAAATGCCCAGGTGTGTTTTTGCTGGTTTTTTTGGGGGGTTTTTGGAGGCAGTCAAAACATCAGAACTTGTGCACAGTACCACTATACACAAGTTCAGATGTTTTTCCTGACTGCAAAGAACCCAAAAAAATGCCTGCTATTAAACCGGCAAGGTGTTACAGCAGCAAAGCCAACCTCCTGTGCTGAAAGTTTTCTAATACAAACGATCTTTTTGTTATGGTTCTGGACATGCTACAGAGCTGAAACTTTACATGTACACTTTTTAGACCCCCCAGATACTAAATCTCTCTTTTTTTTTTTAATTTTTCAATAATTGGCTTTTTTATCAAAAATAACAAATTTTTAAGAACTTTTTTTGTGTGATTTTGTGTCTGGGGGGTCTAAAAGGTGTACCTGTGAAGTTTCAGCTCTGTAACATGTCCAGAACCAGAAAAAAAGATCATATAGGTGTTAAAGGGGGGTCCCACATCCCTGTTCTACTGAAAAATTATCTTTTTTTTTGTCATGGTTCTGGACATGCTACAGAGCTGAAACTTCACATGTACACCTTTTAGACCCCCCAGATACTAAATCCAAAGTCAAAATCAAAAAATCTCTCTTTTTTTTCAATAATTGGCTTTTTTATCAAAAATGATCCCAGAACCCTAGGCACTTTTTAGGGGCATTTATTGGGTTTTAGAGCTTAAAAATTGTGTTTTTTGATTACCGAAGTTCGGGTCCCATTGATTTCAATGGGGTTCTGAAATCCGGGCCGAACTTTCGGGAAGTTCGGATGTTCTGGCCGAACCGAACTTTTCAAAAGTTCGATCATCCCTATTTGTGAGCCCTGTCCAACTCCAGCTTGTGTGAGGGAATATCAGGTAGCAACATTTTTTTGAGAACTTGGACTGTGTCAATAGTGTCAGTGAAAGATTCTGGCAGCCCTCGGATTCTGAAGTTATATCTCCTTGCTCTGTTCTCTATGTCATCTATTTTTGTAAGCGCTGAGTCCAATTGAGAGTGTAGTTCCTGAATTCTCTTGTATTCAATAGCCTCAATCCTTGTGCCTAAGTTCATTAGGTCAGCTTTGATATCAGTAGTGATTCTGGCTGCCGTGATAGAGAGACCCCTGTCAAGCATTTCAGAGAATTTCGCCATCATAAATTTGGTATCAAATGGAAGGACTGGGGGGTGTGGAGATAGGGTATCACAGGCCTGGTGTGTGGCTGAGCCAGACTCCATGGGAGACATTAGCAGATCGTCTAATGTCTGTCCAATGAGGGATTCTGTTAAAGCAGGTGACGCCTGAGAGTCTGTCATTTGAAAAGAAGGGGTCCCCTGGTGCTGTGTATGGAGGGGTGAGAGGGGGGATAGCTGGGGGGATCCAGATAGAGGATCGGACTGTAGGTGCAATTGGGATGCGGCCGCCATCTTGAATATTAGGCCTGGAATCTGTGGAGGGCGGATCTGGGACCTCGGACCCCCAATCTGGGAAATATTGGTACCTGGAGGGTCAGTGGGATATCTGCTCACCCCTCAGATGTTCAAGGGCCGTTTATGTTGTACCAGCGGTGAGGATGGGGATTGATGGGGCCGGGCTGAGGTGAGAGCAGCTAAACGGGCGCCATCTTGGAAGCTAGGCCCGGAATTGTGGAAGGCAGATCTGGGTCCCCGGAATCCCAATCTAGTAAATGTTGGTACCTGGAGGGTCAGTGGGATGCCTGCCCACCCCGCAGATGTTAAGGGGCCGTCTGTGTGTTGCCAGCGGAGAGGATGGGGAACGGTGAGGCCGGGGCCGGAGCAGCTACACGGCGGCCATCTTGGAGGCATGGCCTGGATTTTGAAGCAGGTAGAGCGGGGTCCCCGGTGCCTTAATCACGGCAATAGTGGTACCTGGAGGGTGTGTGGGAGTTCTCACCACTCCTGTGCTCGTGAGCCGTCCGTGTGCTGTCCGCGGGGAGGATGGAGAGAGATGCGGCCGGGTTGAGACGGGAGATATCGGCTATGCGGCCATATCCGAGACCCTGCACATGCGCACTCGCATGCGCATGTGATACCATGCACATGGTATATGCACTTACCTGCCCATGTGGTCTTATGTATATAGGACGAACTAAAAAAACTCTAAAAGTACGTTTAGGTGAGAATGTTCAAAATATTAAAAAAGGTTTTCAATACCACAGTGTTTTAAGACACTTCAGAACAACACACCAAAGAGATCCCAAGGGATTGCAGTTCTGGGGTGTCGAGAGGGTACCCCCAAACAAGAGGGGCTCAAACAGAGTTAGAGACATTTCAAAATGTGAAACCAAGTGGATTTATTTATAAAAAACTTTAGAGCCAACAGGTATGAATATAGAATTAGATCTTAATTGTTTTATCAGTAATTATTAACATTATGTATTTTTCGGATGCTTCCTTCTTTTTCCTGATTTTAGATTGGTTTTATTCAACAATGTATTTATTATTAATGTGTTTTGGAGACTCTGACATCTTAATTACATGTTCATTTATTGTATACATTTTATATTTTAAGATAGTAATTTTAGTAGTATTTCTTTTATGTGTTTATGAGCATTATGTAATATTCCTCTTGAGTTCATTGCTCCCCTATGCCCCATTAGGATTTGCACATTTAATTATTTATTGTGTAGCTACGCTATGTATATTGCTAGCATAAGGGGTTAATGGTACATATGGATAAGTGTATGGCTAAGCACTTACATATGGCTGATTTAGTGATTCCTAGTACTCCTTTTAACCTATGGGATTAGGAATGCCATTTGTATGAGCAGTGAGTAGGGCCAATAAGGTATAACACTTATTCATTTATATGTAAAGGGTTAAATGCACATACGGACATTTCAGTCAATTATGGCAGAGAGTCTTGTTTAGTGCTGAGACAATGAGCTCAAGTGTGGTTAATCTAGCGTCTAATGAGACGCATGGAATGGTGATAAATTCCGGCAGAGAGAGCGTGTGACCACCCCCTTAGAAAAAGTCAGTAAGTGACGAAACGTCAGGGACGTGGTCGTATGGTGATTGATCGGGTGAGCGGTGGTGTCTGTCCTGGACCCGAACGCTGGTACATCACGCGTCCAGAGCAAGTGAGCACCCTGATCCCCACTCTTGATTATGATGTGCTTTGCATATTTATATGCCATGTACGTGCATGTTATTGGATTTTAAATGGAATAAACTAGTTCATACGTTATTGCACTAGTTAGCTCTCCTCTTTCTTTTATGGTATATGTGGAGCGGCATCTTGAGAATCACCAAGGATCCATTATTCCCTATATCCTGTGCAGTGGTGCATATTCCAAAGCGTGATCAGCCCTATCCATGAGAGTGGAGGGCAAAAAGTGGGGGTGAGTGTTCTAGCTGAGGGGAGTGGAGCACATAGGTGGCGGACACTTTGTTGGTGTGTTTCTGTTCAGCTTACACTGGAATCTCACTGGATCATCACAGATCACTATTCTCCTACTATTGGACTTTTAGTTTTCCTACGTTTGGACTTTTAGTTATACATTGATTTATTCATGTGTGTTTCACTGGAATTTTTTCACTGATTTTTTTTCACTTGATTCATTGTTCAATTCATTTTGGGATTGGATTTTCAGTGATTATTTGAACACATATATTGATTCAATTGCTTGTTTATTTTGTTCACATATATTGTGTGCACTTTTCTGAGTTGAGCGCTGCTAGGTGGGATTATTTTTATTTTTCACTTCTTTGGTATGTATGAAAACATACTTCTCGGTGTGGTAGGAAGTGCCCAGAAACAATGATGTCAGTTGGGGATGCTCTGGATGATGGGGGGCGTGGCCTGGATGTGGCATGGATGAGCACTGCTGTGGCATGAATGAGCACTGCTGTAGCATGGATGTGGCAAAGATGAGCACTGATTTGGCACGGATGAGCACTGATGAGGCACTGATGTGGCACGGATGAGCACTGATGTGGCATGGGGAAGCACTGATGTGGCATGGGTGAGCACAGTTGTGTCACGGATGAGCACAGTTGTGGCATGGATGAGGCACGGATGTGGCATGGATGAGCACTGCTGAGGCATCAATGAGGCATTGATGGGCACGTTTGAAGCATGGATGGGCATTAATGAGGCATATATGAGGCATGGATGGGGCATAGCTGGGCATGGATGAGGCACAGATGAGGCGTGGATGAGGGATGGATAGGCACAGATCAGCACTGTGGGCATTAATGAGGCATATATGAGGCATGGATGGGGCATAGCTGGGCATGGATGAGGCACAGATGAGGCATGGATGAGGGATGAATAGGCACAGATCAGCACTGTGGGCACTTTAGATCCAGCCCACTTGTGCTGCTGCACTGGCTCCCTCCTCTCCTTACTAGGGATGATCGAACTTTTGAAAAGTTTGGTTCGACCAGAACACCCGAACCTCCCAAAAGTTCAGCCCGGATTTCAGAACCCCATTGAAATCAATGGGACCCGAACTTTGGTAATCAAAAAACACCATTTTGAAGCCCTAAAACCCAATAAATGCCCCTAAAAAGTGCCTAGGGTTCTGGGTCATACCCCAGGGACTATTAATCACACAAAAAAAAGTTCTTAAAAATTGTCATTTTTGATAGAGAGCCAATTATTGAAAAAATTAAAATTAAAAAAAAAAAAAATTCTTTGGATTTAGTATCTGGGGGTCTAAAAAGTGTACCTGTGAAGTTTCAGCTCTGTAGCATGTCCAGAGCCATAAAATAAAAAAAGATTGTTTGTATTTTGTCACTTATAGAACAGGTTAGTGGCTTCTCTCTTTTCACACCTTGCCGGTTTAGTAGCAAGCGTTTTTTTGGGCATTTTTTTGGGGTCTTTTCAGGCAGGCAAAACATCTGAACTTGTGTATACGGGTATATATACACACATACTTATATGTATATATACACCTAGACATATATAGGTGTGATAGTAGCAGAAATATATGCTTGCGCTAATGAAATCATTTACACGAATATGGCTCCACTCCTATAACACCTATATATGTCTAAGTGTAAAATACATATAAGTATGTGTGTATATATACCACTATACACAAGTTCAGATGTTTTGCCTGCCTCCAAAGAACCCAAAAAAACGCTAGCGCCAAAAAAAAAATGCCCATGTGTGTTGTTGCAGGCATTTTTTGGGGTTTTTTGGAGGCAGGCAAAACATCTGAACTTGTGTATAGTGGTATATATACACACATACTTATATGTATATATACACCTAGACATATATAGGTGTGATAGTAGCAGAAATATATGCTTGTGCTAATGAAATAATTAACACCAATATAGTTACGCTCCTATCACACCTATATATGTCTAAGTTTAAAATACATATAAGTATGTGTGTATATATACCACTATACACAAGTTCCGATGTTTTGCCTGCCTCCAAAAACCCCATAAAAAAGCCTGCAACAACACACCTGGGCGTTTTTTTTTTGGCGCTAGCATTTTTTTGGGCATTTTTTTGGGGTTCTTTGGAGGCAGGCAAAACATCTGAACTTGTGTATAGTGGTATATATACACACATACTTATATGTATTTTACACTTAGACATATATAGGTGTGATAGAAGCGTAACTATATTGGTGTTAATTATTTCATTAGCGCAAGTAGTGTTTTCTGCTCCTTTCACACCTATATATGTGCAGATGTGTATATACATATATGGGTGTGTGTATATATACCCCCTATACACATGTTCAGATGTCATGCCTGACTCCAAACATGTTCTCAAAAAATCCCTATAGACGCCTGCAGCCAAAAAGCAAGCTGACAGGGGCAAAGCCATATTACTGCAGCGAAAGTGACTTCAGAGAAACTAGCTTTTCTCTATAGCGGTCACCCTGATATGGAAGGGTTTGGTCACCCTGCCATATCAGTCACTGTCAGTTCACTCTACACTACACTACGGTCACCCTGGCACTTAACACTTTCCCTACAGAAACTAAATTATTAAAGCTAACTTAAGTGTAAAAGAGCACCCTAACTACACTAGATATCCCTTTCCTCACACTAATAAATGCTAAATGACACTTTGTAGCAGAAGTCACAGAACGGCTTCCACTCTCTTCCATGTCCCTGTATAACAATGCTAGGAATTTGGCGGGGGCTATCTTATATACTGGGGGGCGTATTCACTAATGATTGGTCTATGGACCCCCTAGTCACTCCAATCACATTCCTAGCATTCTCCTGCCCCCTCAATTGGCTTTTGCTAATGGTTCTGGTCCAATCATGGGCTTTTAAAGCCCATTTCCTGTCCCATTGTATTTTGGTCGGTTCTGGTTGCCGAATTCCAAACTTTTTGGGCAAAAAGTTCTAAATTCGGCCGAACCTCAAACAGCCAATGTTCAGGTCGAACTGATGGTCGACCCGAACTGTTCGATCATCCCTACTCCTTACACGCTGTAACGATCACTGTGAGGAGAGGAGAAGGCTGAACTGGACATGTGTCGGTTTGTTAACAACTGATCACTCCTTAATTGGACGGAGTGATAACTTGGTAAAGGGCCGCTGTCATTGGCCCTTTACCCTGATCTGTGATGCACCAGGTCCTCTGAATAATGGACACTTACAGGTGCACGCCCCAGGGGGCACACGGGAAACGAGCGTTCGACTAGCCGACCACGCTGTAGCTGTCATTTGGCTATGGCCTGGTTGGCAAGTGGTTAACAGATACAGAGTCAGTATCATACTGACACAACCAGAAACATGTTTATAGAGAAGAAAATAGAAATGTACTGTACCAATCAGAAACATGTTTATAGAGAAGGAAATAGAAATGTACTGTACCAATCAGAAACATGTTTATAGAGAAGAAAATAGAAATGTACTGTACCAATCAGAAACATGTTTATAGAGAAGGAAATAGAAATGTACTGTACCAATCAAAAACATGTTTATAGAGAAGGAAATAGAAATGTACTGTACCAATCAGAAACTTGTTTATAGAGAAGGAAATAGAAATGTACTGTACCAATCAGAAACATGTTTATAGAGAAGGAAATAGAAATGTACTGTACCAATCAGAAACATGTTTATAGAGAAGGCAGAGACACAATAAATACTCTACTGAACTGGAACAAGCATGCAGAAGAGGATTTCAGACTTCAGATTAAAATGCTCTTACTGTATACAGTATTCGTTCCCGATCGGTATCTCCCTAGGTAGTAAAGCAAGGATGAGGGTGACACTCCAGGAGCCTGTGCCTCTAAAAACAATTAGCAGTGGTAGCTGTATTTAAATATTGCTGCTGCTCATCATAACAAAAATTACAGGGAACTCTTGACATAAAAAAATTCTATTATGATTATGTACTGAAATAGAAATCCACCAATGCCTGGTATGTGTGCAATAAATATGGGAAATAAATATAACTCTCTTCCAGTGTCTGTCTTGCAGCTTCCTTTTTAGGACAAATATAGTTAGCAAAATTTTCACAAGTAACTTTTAAACATTTTAGTTGATTGTATTGTAAGGTCAGAAAGAGTTCTCACATCAAATATTTAACTTACAGCTCAAAAAGCCATCCAGTATAGGGGAATCGCTTTATCATGTAAACCATTAAAACATGAAAAAAGGTAATACTGTAGTGTAGGGTAGTCATTAAAACTCAAATTACAGTAAGAACGTTTGACTAGTGCACTTAAATGCATTCAGCAAGATATATGTAGATCAGTAGTTGAAGTGTGAGTGTGGAAAACATATGCCAGTAACCTGTTTTTTTTTTTTTGTGATATTTGCAGATGGCTACCTAAATTATTAAAGAGCTCTCAGAGTTAAAAGCAAAATTTGGGGCATATTTACAAAGGTTTTGTTGGTACATTTACTGCATATTTTCCAAACATTTGCTCTTATAATATTTGCCCTATTTATAAAGTACATTTGTCAACGCATTTGCTAATAAAAAAAATAAAGTAATAAAAAAAAAAAAATCATTTACCAAAATCTCATAGTCAATGGTGTAACTGTGACATAACCCATGTTATAATAGTATTAATGCAACATGTTATGAAGATATGCTGAATAGTGTTGAGCGAACACGGACTGTATTATTCGTGTTCGTACCGAATAATTGGATTTTTGTTACCCGAACACGAACACGGACACTTTACTGTATATTCGGGTAAAAATCCGTGTTCGGTCGTTTTATTTCCGGGTTTTGCATGCTTTGGCGCTCTTTTCATGGCGGGCTTTCAACAGCCAATCAACAATCGTTTAACTGGTGTGCCTTAAGCCATCCCAGCCATGCCTGCAAATGTCTCAGTAGCTGTGATTGGCCGTCTGAAGCATGTGACCAAGTCTTTATAAGTTCGAGGCAGCCGCAGCGGCGTCATTATGCTGCTTAGATCAGGGACAGAGCACACATCAACGTGCTGGCTGCTGATTAGGGAAAGATAGGCAGGAAAAAAACATTTGTGTCCGGATAGAATTGAGGGACAGGTCGGAGTGTTTAGGCAGGGCGAGTTGTAGGCATTTTAGGGATAGAGTCTGCTGAATTATAGGGTCAGTGTGTTCTACAAACTACAATCGATATTGCTATGTGGGGTGGGGTCTGCACTTAGTTCTCCTGATCTACGATCTCTTCTCAATCCTGTTAGGGACAGAGTCTGCTGAATTTTAGGGAAAGTGTGTTCTACAAACTACAATCGATATTGCTGTGTGGTGTGGGATAGGAGATAGGCAGGTGTCAGTGATCCACATCCATTTTTCTGTGTGTGGGCTGCAGTGAACACAATCTTTTTGGGGTGCAGTGAACACAATCCTTTTGGAGTGCAGTGAACAAAATCTTTGTGGGGTGCAGTGAACAAAACCTTTGTGGGGGTACAGTGAACACAATCTTTGTGGGGTGCAGTGAAGACAATCCTTGTGGGGTGCAGTGAAGACAATCCTTGTGGGGTGCAGTGAACAAAATCTTTGGGGGGGGGTACAGTGAACACAATCTTTGTGGGGTGCAGTGAACAAAACCTTTGTGGGGTGCAGTGAACACAATCTTTTTGGGGTGCAGTGAAGACAATCCTTGTGGGGTGCAGTGAAGACAATCTTTGTGGGGTGCAGTGAACACAACCTTTGTGGGGTACAGTGAACACAATCTTTGTGGGGTGCAGTGAACAAAACCTTTGTGGGGTACAGTGAACACAATCTTTGTGGGGTACAGTGAACACAATCTTTGTGGGGTGCAGTGAACAAAACCTTTGTGGGGTACAGTGAACACAATCTTTGTGGGGTGCAGTGAAGACAATCCTTTTGGAGTGCAGTGAACAAAATCTTTGTGGGGTACAGTGAACACAATCTTTGTGGGGTGCAGTGAACAAAATCTTTGTGGGGTACAGTGAACACAATCTTTGTGGGGTGCAGTGAAGACAATCCTTGTGGGGTGCAGTGAAGACAATCCTTGTGGGGTGCAGTGAACAAAATCTTTGGGGGGTACAGTGAACACAATCTTTGTGGGGTGCAGTGAACAAAACCTTTGTGGGGTACAGTGAACACAATCTTTGTGGGGTGCAGTGAACAAAACCTTTGTGGGGTACAGTGAACACAATCTTTGTGGGGTGCAGTGAAGACAATCCTTTTGGAGTGCAGTGAACACAATCTTTGTGGGGTACAGTGAACACAATCTTTGTGGGGTGCAGTGAACAAAACCTTTGTGGGGTACAGTGAACACAATCTTTGTGGGGTGCAGTGAACACAATCTTTGTGGGGTGCAGTGAACAAAACCTTTGTGGGGTGCAGTGAACACAACCTTT